>NW_007729513.1:719-59206 GCF_000696425.1 Galeopterus variegatus | reverse complement strand
GTGGTGCTGATAACACTAAGGCCACAGGTTCGGACCGCTATATAGGGGTGGCTGGTTAGCTCACTTGGGACAGTGTGGTGCTGACAACACCAAGTCAAGGGTTAAGATCCCCTTACTGGTCATCTTTAAAAAAAAAAAAAAACAAGCAAAACAAACCTTACTTATTTACTGACTTTCCTGTAACTTTCCTACCCAAACTCTTCTTTGTTTTTGGTGAAGATGCTATATAAGCCAGAGTTCTAAGCCATCTCTTAGGGTATTGCCAATGTGTACATGAGATATACATGTTAATAAACTTCTGCTCGTTTTTCTCTTGTTAATCTGTCTTTT
The DNA here is from genome assembly GCF_000696425.1 of Galeopterus variegatus. NCBI lineage: Eukaryota > Metazoa > Chordata > Mammalia > Dermoptera > Cynocephalidae > Galeopterus > Galeopterus variegatus. Next base: position 58,876 of record NW_007729513.1, on the reverse strand, counting down.
GTTATAGGGGTCTCAGCCAAGAACTTTGATGAGTAGAGGAAAAATTATTTTTCTGTCTCTACATGCTTCCAATTCTATACTCATTCCCTAATATCCTATAAAATCTGAATAATAAACCTTGCTCTTGTTTATTGTGGGAAAACAGCCTAAGTGATACATTTTCAAGAATAGTTTAACAAGGGTTGCTTGACTAGCTTGTGGTGTGATAGCCCCTGAAAGTGCACTTTCCCGAGGGTGACTTCTCAAGACGGTGGCCAGTCACCTTGTTCTTTTTACTTCCTGGTTCTTCTCCCTGCTCAGGACTTTTTGGCAGGCCTGTTTTGCAGGTTTGTCGAGTCCGTCCCTTTCCGTCAGCAGGAAGTGAATAATAAATATCTTATAAGGAAATAATGCAACTTAGACAACATTCGGGAAGATTGTACATCCCATAGTACTCAGCCAATGAGGGGGAGGGACTTGCACACTAGGGAATAAATTGCTCCATGTAACCATTTCTGGCGTGCCTGCCCATCGGACACCCGATCTTGCAAGACTGCCATTAAAGTCTCACTTTCCTGTACCTCATGTCTCTGTGTCCATTCTTTGGCATTGGACAGGTGCATTTCTCACATTTACTATGGTTTTCCCGATCAGCTCCCCACATGTGGACTTACCCCACACCCTTCTTTCTTTGTTTCAGCAGATGATGGTATATAAGCTTGAAGTTAAAACTACCCCTTGGAGTTTTACTCTGGGAGATTTACTCTTTGAGATTTCCCTCAGTATCTCCCATATATACAGCAGATATACATGTTGTTAAACTTGTTTGTTTTTTTCTAGTTAATCTGTGTCTTGTTACAAGGTCTCTCTCTCAACTAAGAATAATGAAGGGTAGAGAGAAAATTATTTTTCTGCTATATACAGATGTATATAGCAGAGTACTTGGCATATATAAGCACCTACTTTAAAAAAATTAAATGGATATATGGATAACTAAGTAACTTGCTTTCAATTTTTTCCCAAAATCTTACGAAGGAGGAGAAAAGCACTGAAAATGTTTAAACTAAATTGCTGTGCTTAGGCTGTCGGGACTATCCTTCTGGAGATAATCTGCTGGTCGGAAAGCTTGACCAAGAAGAATTCAAGACAGGTAGACTCTCATATGCCCCTAATATTCTCTATCTGCACAATTCTCCCAGGTCTAAGCTGCCATCATCTCTCACTAACTGCTCAACTGCATCCTAACTGCTCAATCCAAATCCTCCATTCCTACGTCCCTCCCTCTCTCTTCATTTCACTATAACCACTGCTCCTGGGATTTCAATAGCCATGTGGGATCTTTTCGGGATACTGGTATATTCACAAGACAGCTGCACGGAATTCCACAGGCTTAGTGACATGTGATGACAAGGATGCCAGTGACCTTCCTCTAGGCATGCTTCCACTGCAACCCGGTATCAGCCCACACCAACCCTGGAGCCCACTCATGCTCCTGTAGCTGCTGACTGTCTCCTAGCTGCACTGTGAACTTCTGGGGGGTAAACACTTGGTCTTGTTCATCTTTTTATCCTGCACTTAGACTTAGCAGGTACAAAATAAACATTTGAGGAACAAGAGAATATATTTGTAAATCTCAAAATTAGTAGCTCATCCAAAAACTCTAAATATTTTGAGAATACATTTTTCCAAAAATTATTTTAATCTTACTATTGTACGTTTGCTAATAAACTGTTTCTGAAAGCAAAGGTTCAAAGTTCTGAAGATAGGGGCCGGCCCGGTGGCGCACTGCGCTAGTGCGCCGCTTGGGAAGCGTGGCAGCGCTCCTGCCGAGGGTTCGGATCCCACATACAGACCGGTTCCCGCTCACTGGCTGAGCGAGGCGCGGGGGCAACACCGAGGGTTGCGATCCCGTTGCCGGTCCGGTACGGGGGCGACACTGAGGGTTGCGATCTGTTGCCGGACACAGAAAAAGACAAAAAAAAAAAAAAAAGTTCTGAAGATATATTTATGATAAAACTAGACAATATTAGCATGTGAACAATTACCTTAATTTACCAAGCTTTACCATTGTTTTTATTAAACAACCTACAGCTAACAACAACAACAAAAAAAAGGAATTAGGAGTCCCATGAATAAGAATTATAATTAGCACAAATTTGCAATTACAAAGACTTGAAAATTTACTCCATATTTATTACATGGCTGGCACCATTGTTATTTTATTTATTCTTACGACAGCACTATGAGGCAGATACTACTATCATTCCCATTTTATAGTGGAGCAAGTAGTATCAGAGGCTGAGTCACCTGCCCAAGGACATACAGTTCTGAGGGATAAAGCCCATACAAACCCAGCCTGTGTGGTGAACCGCTCTTCAGCAGCCTGTGTGATGCAAACCCAGCCTTTATGATACCCCTCTTTAATTGTTGTAGCAGATTCCCTACCCTCTATATTTATTATGTACAGGAAAACTCATCTCTGTAACTTGGGGAGGTTTAGACTTGATTTTTCTGTTGTTCCTGTATCTTTACATCTTACAAGTACAAAATAGAGAAACCAGATAATGGAAAACAAGTCACCTAACCAATTTGCCTTGTCTCTAGTAATAGTAACAAACTGTTACATACAGTACTTCTATATAAGTGCCACTGCTGTAAGCCCTCTATGTGTATCAACTCAGTCAGTCCTTATAACAATTCAAGAATGTATGTCCTATTATCATCTTCATTTCTCAAAAGGAAACTGAGACTCAGAGAGATTAGGTAACACACCCAAGCTGACATTTTAGCAGTCCCAGCCTGGCTCCAAATTCCATGCTCTTAATCACCTGTTATGCTGCCTAATGAATACGTGCACATATACTGAAATAGAGCTCCCTACACCCTCATAACGTATACTATCTGCTTCTGTAGAACTGCTTGCTTAACCTAAGTAACTCCATTTTGCCACCTGTCTGACCTGTAGACTACACCCCCTTCTGCATGAGAAACCGTTAACTACACCCCCTTCTCACAGAAACAAAAACAATTGCATAGAAACAGGAGCCACACACAGTGAATTATTACATAGGAACAGGAACCGTACACAATGAAAACTTGTATGCTTGATTGCTTGAACAGCTCATTCTTGGCCTCTGTGACCTAGCTCCCTAGCTTGCTTTGTGCACCTGGACAAACCCACGTGCCAACGGGATGTAGTTTTTGCCTTTAAAAACCCTATGAGACCAAAACCCAATGCCACTCTTCCTTGGTTGCTCCTTGGGAGATGGACACTGGCCAGCTGGAGTGAATAAACTGCCCTTTTCTGAATGAGTGGTGTGTAAGTGCATTTCTTGTGGGAGGGTGCCTCACAACAATACTTGAGTTAGCCTGAAATGTGTGGTTTAAGGATTAAGCCTTGTCTATCTCCTAAATAGAAGCAAAGCTACTATTTTCACCTACACATTTTTTTCAGGTATATCTTGTAGTCTAGCCTTCAATATCAAGATTAGGAAAATTACAATGTTCAACATTAGTTTACTAAAGTAGACATGTTCTCTTCCATCTTTACCACCACACAGGAAATTTCTGATACATGGTATATACTCCTATTAAGAGAAACTAAAGCAAAGGTCATTTTATTTTACTTTAGGCAGCTGGCTGGTACAAGGATCCAAACACATGACCTTAGTATTACCAGCACCCTGCTCTCCTAAGTAAGCTAAACAGACAGCTTGCAAAGGTCATTTTAAAACTCAAGAATTTTTGGGCTGGCCCGGTGGCGCACTGGAGAGTGTGCCACTTGGGAGTGCGGCGGCGCTCCCACCGAGGGTTAGGATCCCATGTGGAGACCGGTTCCCGCTCACTGGCTGAGCGCGGTGCGGGTGCAACACGGAGGGTTGCGATCCCGTTACCGGTCAGTAAAAAAGGAAAAAAAAAAAAAACTCAAGAATTTGACTTATTAAATCAATAATTTCTGGGGCTAGTCAACTTTAACAGGCTTATGTAAACTACAGTGAAGAGTCAACTGGAGAATTCTTTTTATTTTTTTTTCCTTTTTGTCTTTTTTCGTGACCGGCAACGGATCGCAACCCTCAGTGTTCAGTGTTGCGCCTGTACCGGACCGGGACCAGCAACGGGATCGCAACCCTCGGTGTCGCGCCCGTACCTCGCTCAGCCAGCGAGCGGCCGGTCTGTATGTGGGATCCGAACCCTCGGCGGGAGCGCCACCGCGCTCCCAAGCGGCGCACTGTAGCAGTGCGCCACCGGGCCGGCCCCAACTGGAGAATTCTTAAAAATGAAAAACAGTATGGTCACTTTATAAATATTTTCTTCTGCTGCATGCAGTTAATATAAATTCCCAGTACTATTTAAAAAAGCAAAGGAGAATCTCTGCTCCTATTGTTAAAGGTCTTTAATAGAAAGACAGTAAACCAAGATGGTTAAATGTTTCAAAGATACAAAGATATCTTGTCTCTGAGAGACACCAACATCACCAGAATCTGAGCACATACACAAATCTGAACGCACACAAACTAGAACCCCATGTGGACTCTCTGCATTGCCACAAATAAACTAGAAGTTGCAAGGAGAAAAGGTAGAGACTGCATAAATGGATGGCTGACTTCCTACCTCCCTCCTGCAGGCACTGCCTGAGGGCCTACTGTGTGCCAGGCAGTCCTACAGCTGCTCAAGATGCAAAGACAAATGGACGTTTCCATTTTCACCTTTGTATCTGAACTGGGGAGGGTAGATGGCAAGATGGTAAACACAGGTGTCACTAGGTGAATCACCACAAGTTAAGACATGAAGGAGCTGACTGGGGGAAAAGAGGCTCTGCCAGACAGAGAAAAATAAGTGAGGTGAAACAGAGCACTCTGAGGAGAAGGATGCGCTATCGCAGGAGGCAGCTGAGACCTGTAGTTGAAGACTCAGTATGCTGTCCGTATAACTTTGAATGCCTTGTATACATTTATTTCAATCCACTCTAAACATACTGTTTTCACTAAAAACTATCAGAAGCCAATTTACTGGCATGCTCTCCAGTGCACACAGAAATAAACATCCTCCAGCACACGGAGCACTGCCCCCAGCAAGCTGTTCTTCCCACATGCTCTAAAATGTTTGTGGGGAGGAGATGGTGGGCAGTAAAATGTCTAACCATTCAAAGGAAGAGTTTCTTTGGAGTTACTTGGACAGGAAAAAAAGCCTAAACTGGCTTATTAGCTGGCGGTAAGACCCTGTAATATTTCTCAATCAAAATGGAGAGTCACAAGTTTCCCATACTATTCAATATAACCATAAAAGAAGAGAGGTGTGAGGCCTCCACAAACGGCTGTGACAGGACCCTTGTCCTCAAGGACCTCACAGTCTACTCACAGAGGGAAAAAATACTGTGCAGATGACAATTTAATAGGATGAGTTAGATGTAGAGGGTACCTAAAGGTGCTGGGCAAGCAAAATCAAAGGGTACCAGAAGAGACAGAGACTGAGCACTCTTCAGAGGGAAATAGGAAATAGCCAAATGAAAGCACGAGGGTGAAGAAATGGATTCCATGAAGAGGAGCTTCTGTCAGTGCTGACAAAAGCTGAAGTAAGACAGTGTGTCAAATGTTTCTGGACCATGAGCTGCAAGACACAGAGGAGCAGGAGATGAAGCTGGAGAGGAAGGCAGGGTTCTGTCTACTGTGGTAAAGGGCTGGGACTTAATCCTCAAGCTCAGCTTTCCAAGATATTGTAGACAAGATAATTCACAGTGGTACTGCCTGTTTTAACAGTTATGTTTGCAATTAGCTTCTACTCATGTCAAATGATACTAGTTTTCCATTTATAATAATAATTCATTTAAAAATACATTTTAAAAATGAGTGAATTTAAAGAAAATCTGTTAAAAACAGAAGAGATTATACACAAACGTGACAAAAATTGTAAAAGTGAAGCTCAAGTGACATGTTGAGGAGACACTTCTGCAAGGACTGGGGAGCCACTACAAAAAGCAAGGAAACAGGATACAGTTACAGGATTCCATCCATCCAACAAACAATTGTAGAGTACTATGCCAATCACTGTTCTAGGCTCACCAGATACAGCAGAGAAAAGCCAGATAAACATAGGTGAGATTTGCATTCAGACAGAAAAAAAGAATACGGATCATAAATGAAGCCAGGAAAAGGAAGAGAATGGTATACAACATAACAGGTGGAGAGCTCTGAGGACACAGCAGGAAGGAAGGAGCCAGGCACTCAGGGGAGGAAGAGCAGAGCAGGCACAGGGAAGAGAAGCCTGGGCCTGCTAGAGGAAGAGCTGATGTCAGGGAGGGAGCACGGGCTTGGGTTATGCAGGAACCTGCCAGTCAGGAAAAGGACTTAGGCGGTATCCCAAGTGTGATGGGGAGCCACATGAGAGTTCAGAACAAGCAGGTGATCTTGTGTGTGGAGGGTGAGAGCAGAAGCAGGGAGTCCAGCGGGCAGGCCACTGCAGCAGTCCAAGTGAGAAAGGATGGCACCCTGGACTAGCGGGAGAGGGAGAGACAGCAGGAAATTGTTAGATTTGGGAGAGAGCTTGAAGACAGTGCTGGGCTGGACTTACTGGTAAGTTAGTGTGAGAGCAAGAGAGCAACCAAGCAGCATTTGTTGTTGTCTGCTTTGGCCTAAGCCCGGGAACGATCAGTGGTATCATTTATGAAATGGAGAAGACGGAACACCAGGAAGGTAAGAGGATGAGAATCAAGATCTCAGATTTTGAGATGTAGAGTTCAGGATGCCTGTGAGCACCATTACAGAGCTCTTCAGTTGAGAGTTGCAAAAACCAGTTTAGAATTTAGGGCAGAAGTCAGGATTAGAGCCATGTAACTTGAGAGTCATAAGCAACAGAAGGTATTTAAAGCCTTGGGACTACATGAGAGAGAGTTTGGTCCAAAGAGTAAACCCAGAGGTCCTTTAACATTTTGGGTAGAGGGGACTAAAGAGGACAGCGAGGCAAAGGAGACTGAGAAAAAGAGCAGAGAAGTATGCGGACAGTAAAAATGACTGCTGGGAGTGATTCAGCAGAGAGGTAAATGAACACTGGGGATGCAGGGAGAGGGAAACACACCAGAGCCCAGTCCTTGAGCAGGTGGGGATGTTGGGATCCAGCGCCCACATGGAGGGGCTATTTTAGAAGCCAGGACAGTCCCCACAGTGCACAGGGGAGGGGCGTTGTAGAGAACAAGCACACACAGGGAAAAGGGAGCCATGTTCTTCTGGTTGCTTCTAGTTCCTCAGAGAAATAAGAGGAAATCAGTTAAGAACAGGAGCGAGGGTGGGGTGGGGTGGAGGGGTATTGACAGGTTGAGAAAAGAGCAGCAGAGGAAAAGGCAATAGGATTGCCAGCCCAGGCTAATGGCTCTCTGGTGAATTATGACATCTAACGTGAGACCCCAGGAAAGGCGGTATGTTTCCAGCCACATGCAGCTGCTCAGGTGCAGGCACCAGGCAGTCAGGATTGAATTTAACCAATTAAATTTTGCCAGCAACAGAGTGAGAGAACTGCAGAGAATTCATAATACTAGAAAAGTTAATAATCTTTAATGGCAAAACATTGAGTGGTTACTTTACACTGCACATCTAACTGAGTTCTAGAGGGCTGGCTGGTTAGCCCAGTTGGCTGTAACACAGCCTTATAACCCCAAACTCACAGGTTCAGATCCCTGTACAGTCAGTCGCCAAAAAAAAAATAAAGAGTTCTAGCAAACTGGAAGAAATTACAAGTTAACATTTCTTAAAATTGGAGAGAACTTTCTATGCATAAAAGTGGAAGATATCATTTAAAAATATTCATTTGAGGGCCGACCCCGTGGCGCACTCGGGAGAGTGCAGCGCTGGGAGCGCAGGGACGCTCCTGCCGCGGGTTCGGATCCTATATAGGAATGGCCAGTGCGCTCACTGGCTGAGCGCGGTGCGGGCGACACCACACCAAGGGTTGCGATCCCCTTACCGGTCACGAAAAAGACAGAAAAAAAAATTCATTTGAATACAAAAATATTAAACTGTGTATAATAAAAAAATTAAAAAGCAATATCTAGCTGAAGGAAAATATCTGCAAAAAATATGGCAAAGATTTGATATCCTTGATATGTAACAACCTCATTCAAATCGGTAAGTACATTAAAAACCCCAACTGAAAGTGGCCAGCATCATAAACAGTTCACAACAATGAAAAGCTAATAAATCACATTTCACATCACCACCACACCTTCAACAGTAATCACATGAGGGTATGTAAAATAGTCATATACACTGCGAATGAAGTGTAAACTGGTATAACCTTTCTAAAAATCTAATTGTAAACACATACCAAAAACCTTTAAAAATGTAATACCCTTAGATCCTATAAAACTGTGACCCTAGGAAAATATGTATGCATAGAGATGCTTATTATAGCATAAATTATAATTAGCATAAAACTGGCAACTACCTAGATTTCCAACAATAGGAAAATGGTATATTTCAAAAATTCATTAATGTCATGGAGCAGTATTCATTTCACAAGGTGAAAAAGAGAGTGAACAAAATTGTTTTTATGCTATCCCAACTTTGGGTTGCACGTCTATGTGTGTATGCATACAAACTTCAAAATGTTTGAGATTCTTTCTGATTAGTGATTCAACTCTTTTCTTGGTAGCTTTTTGTATTTTCCTAATTGTCTATAATCGGGATGTACTTGTATCGCCATTATGAGGGGCCAAGGGAAGATTTCCCTTTCAACTCCTTGAAGGTTCACTGAAAATTCAACTGTCAAGATTCAACCAATAAAAGAGGTCTTCAAAAAGCTCACAGACAGACTAATATCTTTTAATTGTAGTTTTCCACAAACTTTTTGAAGTACCACATATGAAGAAAGGGCATAACAAATTTTATTTTAATGTGCTGGGGAGGGGCAATGCATGGGGGAATCACAAGAGAATGATTTAGCAATAACCCAATATGGTACAGATGCTTATATACCCATCTTTTTTTTTTTTTTTTTTTGTCCTTTTTGAGACCGGCCGCACCACGCTCAGCCAGTGAGCACTGTGAGCGCACCGGTCATCCCTATATAGGATCCGAACCTGCGGCGGGAGTGCTGCTGCGCTCCCAGCGCCGCACTCCCCCGAGTGTGCCACGGGCTCGGCCCTTATATACCCATCTTTATAAGAGAAGGGGAGAGGGGGGTGTAGGAGTAAATGCTTCTTAGGGGTCCTCAACGGGCCTGGAGAATATACAGTGGCCTTGGACAAAGTCTATTTGGCTTGCAGACCAGACAATGACTGGTGAATGATTCTTTTCAAAATACTGAATAGGACTGAAATAGAAGAAAATGGTCTGTGACAAAAGTCTGTCCAGGTGTGCTGACAGACTCCAGCCTTTCTTCCTGTGATATAAGTTAATGAAAACTCAAGAATGCTTTGGAGAGAGACAGAGGACTGCGAGACAAGGGTCTGGTCAGAGAGACTCTGAGGCTGCCTCTTTATTCCAGCATGTCAAAGTGCCATATTTTGTGATAATGGCCTCTGAGCCCCAACAAACTGCTTTTACAGTCATTTTTTAAAATAAAGATTAGGGGCATTTTCATGTTGGAAAAGACATGGTTAAATATGAGCTAACCAGTAGAAAAAACGACTAAAAAGCTAGGGTAATAGTCACCATTTCTGGAAGACTGTGTAGTTCCAAACAAACTGGAATGTGTCTAGACAAGGGTGACCAGGAGAATAAAAGCATCATCAACCAGATATTATGGGGGGTGGGGGAGAGGCGAGGGAACCAAGACTCTGAAACTTAGGAAGGTCAGTGGACAGTAAGAACTGTTCGACAAACTCTAGATTAAAGTATCTTTCAGAACTGCTCAAAAAGGGATTTTACATAGCATAGGATGCTAGATTATAGGAATTAAAAGTTTTTCTAAATATGATGTTAGAAGTAGTAAAAGGGGATACTGTCAGAAATCAGTATCTGAAATAGAAAAGACTATTTTAATAGTCAGACATTTCATGTCATACTTGCACACAGTGTGGGGAGTGGATCTGGAGGCCTCAATAATCTTTCTTCCACTCCTGCTTTGGGTCTCAATCCACACCCAAAGTCAGGTATAACCAAAGGAGAGTTAAACAGCAAGACCAGAAAGCAGATAAAATAGAGTTAAAGATGAAATCTCAATAAGTTACTTAGCTATCCAAATTTGTGGTATGGGAAGAGAACAGAAGAGAAAGACTAGATATAAATGAAATACATACAGAAAACTGAACACTATGGGAACTGAAATTTTGTCTAAATTCTATTTACTTTTCACAGTTCTCAGGAATCACTGTGGTGAAGTGAGAAAAACACAAGTTTTCAGGGTACACATTCCTGGGTTTAGATCCCTGCTGAAATGCTTACCAGCTGGATGACTTGTTTACCTCAATTTTCTCATCTCACAAGGTTATTATGATACTAATTGAGATATTGTGGTATGATGATATGCAAAGCACATAGTTAGCATTTTGTAAATGCTTGATTAATACAGGTTCAATATCCCTAATCTGAAAACTGACATCCCCAATACTCCAAAATCTGAAATTTTTTGAGCACCAACATGACATTCGAAGGAAATGTTATGGAGCATCAGATTTTGTATTTTCAGATTGGAGATGCTCAACCGGTGTGTATTGTGCAAATATTCCAAAATCCAAAACACTTCTGGCTCCAAGCATTCTGGATAAGGGATACTCAACCTATAGTAGTTTCCTTCTGATATGGATTGTGTACCCCCAAGTTTTATGTATCAGTAGCTTGATCTCCACTGTGACTGTTAAAAGGGTGGGAAATCTTATTATGGTAATTGCAAGGTGGGGCCTTGAAGAGGTGATTAGATTGTAGGACTATGCCTAGTGAATGGATTAAAAAATGGTGGTCATGGGTGTGGTTCTGAGGGCTTTAAAAGGAGAGTGCATGAGGAACTCTCTCTCTCTGCTCCACCATTCTGTCATGTGACACCCTGCATTGCTACAGTCACCTCACTAGATGTGTTCCCTGGACTTTGTACTTGGCCAGCCTCAGAAACCGTAAGCAACAAATTTCATTTTCTTACAAATTACCCAGTTGCAGGTATTTTGTTATAAGCAATAGAAATGGACTAATACACCTTCTTTTGTCTAATTTATAATTTTAATATAAATAACAGGATTTTATTCAGATAACTATAATGCTATGGCTTATACTCTGTACTACATTAATTTTACCAAACAACAAAAAGAACAAATCCTGAGGGTAAGTGCACATATATTCAAATATATATTTTTTGATCTCATCATTGTGACAATTCTTATTACAAATATTTTTACCTATCAAAAATAAACATAACTAGAACTGATTGGCCATCTTCACCTAGTAAGTTTCTGACTTCAGTCCCATTTTATCTGCAACTACCATATTTATTTCATAAGTTTTTAAAACTGGAATTAAAAACTTTAAGGTGAATAGCATAGGAGAGTAAGTATCTTATGCTAACCTTTGTCATTTTATACAAATACTTTAAAGCAGCCTTAAGGAAACTAGAAAAGTGAATTAAATAGCTCAGTATTGTTCCAATGTTTCTTTAGTTACTTCCCCTATCTTAGGGAAAACCTATTTTAACTCTCACATGTAATTAAATTAATCAAATTTCATGGACTTTTCTTTATGGTATGGGCATACCTCTACAGGGAAAGCCAGATGATTATTTAAGTAAGAATGAGAGTTTCCCAGCTCAGTTGGCCACTTGACTTCTCCCTTGCCCTGGAAGTCTATAAAAACTATTAGGCAACTACGAGTCTTCTGAGAAGGTATAAATTCCATCAGTTGCCCTCAACAGTTTAATCAGCAGAGTTATAAGATCCCACAGGATATTTTCCAGCACAAACCTCCAAAAGGCTAAGATAAAATCGTGATGCTCCATATGAATGCAACAGATACAGCCTCTTTTTGAACCTGACAGCTAAAATTTTCATAGAACTCTCCTTCATGTGGTACTGGAATTTAGTTTTCTGAAAGGTATAATTTTTACTGTCAAGTTTATACCATGTTCCAACAAAAAGTAATGAAATAGAATAGCTGTATTTATTCATGATTCCAAACATATGATATACAACAAAAAGCTGTCCTGATCCATTTCTAGAATACTCTATTGCTATAATTATTGATCATATACAATAGTGGTATATAATCATAAGAAATCATAGAAAGGTAACATTTAAGCATCACAAACCTAATCTCAAGCCTCTATTTTTATGTTCCTTAATACCTAAGCAAGCTGTTAGAGTACAAATTCCCTTTCAATATAAATATTATCTCAGGGCGTTCCAGGTCATGCCACAGTATGACAGCTTATGACAGGGTATTAGAATAAAGAATCAACTAGGTCTTAAAAATAAACTGTCTTAGAACCAAAATAACAGACAGGATATAAATATTTGTGTATTACAGGACATAGATACTAACTTTATTTAAACACTGTTACATAACTATAAACGAGCTTTTTAAAAATGAATATACACTTACACATATTGACATGTGGAAAAAAAGAAGACAAGCAGACACAAGAAATTTTGCCAGTATTCACAAACAAATCAAGATTTTCAGGGAGTAATTTCTTAGATGAATAATTTAAAATATTAAAATTTAACACCAGATTATATCTATATTCAAATCTTTACTATCAGAACCACTATGTTAAGATAATATGACTTGAGAGGAAAAAACATGTCATTTATTTTACAGTCCCTATAATAAATACTTTAAAAATAAAGACTAAAATTTTTACTTCCTCCATTCTTATCCTCGTTTTCCCTGAACACTTAACAAATAATAACAAGAATATGATAATACCTCTAGTTAGAATTTCACTCCAGTGATGCTCCAATTTCATAATGAATTCCTGAGCTATCATTTTACTTCAGGTAAAATGTCTAATCTAAGCTTAAAGAGATTGAAGGGTTTTGCTATGCTATACAGAAGATGGACACAAGAGAGTGAGAAAGAGAAGTAACTTTTCTTTTAATTAAGTTTGATGTACCTTATTGTAATTTGTAATCTCAAAAACAGAATAACCATTGATAGAGTATGAGATTAGGGACAATACGTACTTCTTTCACTTAAAAACAAGTGGGCTTCTACCTGACAAGGCATGATGTATGTAACATGTTATAATATGCCACCTTAAAGGCATAATGGGAGGTTTTAAAAATGCAATATTCCTGGGTTATCTCCATGGATAGAATAATAAATTACTCAACAAAAAGTCCACTATTAATTATGAATGTGTAATTTTTTACAGTGAAGGAAGACCATGAGTTCAATATCCTTGTGTATGTATATATACAAATACCACATATAGATTTCACTAAAACCATGGCCTCTGGCCAACAGGTGATAAAGAATGCACTGAAGTTCTGTAAAATTATGAAAAAATGTTTTTTTAACCTGTATAAAGCATGACATTTTCAAAACCCATTTTGAAAATCAGCCATTTTAGCTGAACTCATATAGTAGCACAGAATGAATTTAACTTTACACCGTCATTAGATATGGCTCACATATTTAACTATATTAACTTCTTCTTGGAAAATGAACATATTAGCAGCAAAGGATGATGAATTAGTTTTATGGAGTTGCACCATAAGAAACGGGCTCATAATTCTATGGCTGGCATTACTTTCCTGATCTTTCATATTATTCTTTTAATATAAATGCTGCTTCATAAAAATATCTGTTTGGTGAATTTCACCTGATGGATGAGAAGACACATATTATAAAAGCAAAAGTCCTAGATTTCCATGCAACATTTTTAACTGTGTGTTTTACATATTAATTTAGTAATTGTTACTTGTTGGTAATATGAAGAAACTAATAATGCTCTTATTAAAATGTACTGTTTATAGGTTCAAATCAAGTTGAAATTTAATTTCTGCTTTTTAATAATATATCATCTGCATACTATGCAAATACAGCAATGTACCCAAGCAATAGAGGTAAAAATTTTAAAGAAAAGCAGCTAAGGAAAAACATAAAATAAAGTTCCACCTACAGGGATTCCTCTGACTATTTTCGGTGATTCCTGGAGATGACATGGACGTGAGAACTGAACAACTAAATAGAAGCTCAGTGCTGGTCAAGTGAAACCTCCAGTTACCAGGAAGCTCCCCTCAGGTGCATCTTCTGGCGTGTAGAACAAAGGAAGTGAGGCTGAAGCCAGAAGCAGGTTTTTCCAGAGAAATTGTATTAAGCCTGTTAGTTTTCTGCTGATGGCTTAAGCAGACATACATCGGAATCTACTGCCAGTATAAAAGCAAAATGCAAGCTCTCAGGGCTCTGGTGTACAAAGATGAATGCACCGATCTGGGACCATACCAAATGCCGCTCAAAATTGGGGGGGAGGCTGAAAATAGACTAAATCCATCTGACTTTGTCATTCAGGCACACACCAAAGGATGCATTAGTAACACACCAAAGGAACAAAGAAGTCTAAGAAAGAATAACGTAAAAATTAAGGATATGGTTCATTTCATAACACATGAAGCATCTTTAAATTTCCCCACCTCATTTTTAATGTAGCTTTAGCCTAAAGTTTCCTTCAAATTCAGTGACACTAACCACTGGCTTGGAATGTGTTACATATTTTTAATAAGTATCTTAAATCATCACAATTCCAGTAGTTACAAACACTTGTTAACAGTCTTTACCTGCTTCAAAACAGTATGCTCTAAATCCCACCCCCTCTGGCCCCTCTGAATCACAGCTTCATCAATCAGCCACTCTCTCACTTTATTTTCAGCTTCTCTCTCTTTACAGCCTCTTTTCCCTTTCCATACATATATACCAAGTTTTTCCCAAATTAAAAAGAATTCCTCCTTTCACCTAACTCTCTCCTCCAATATCTCTGCCTCCCTTCCCTTAACTTTTGAAAGTGGGGCTTCTACTTACTCATTCATTCAAATATTTAATAAGTACCAAAGTGCTAAGCACCAGAGTCAAATGCTGAACAAGGCAGAACATTCCACCCATTCCAATCCTCTGCCATCTGGTTTCCACCCCTAACCTCCACCTCCACATACCCATGCTGCTGAAACTGTCCCCGTTAAGCTTAATTTGGCTCTTAATTGCCAAATTAAGTGACCCTTCTCAGACTAGATTTCACTTTGCCCTCTCCACAATATGACACTGCTTCTTGACAGTTCCTAGAAATATTCTCCTTCTAGTGACACCATACTCTCCCCCTTACCTCTGTGGCTGATTGTTCTCAGGTTCTGTTAAGAGCAACCGGTTCCCCTCTTGTTGGGGTGTCCTAGATTTGTACCCACTGTCATCTTTTTCATTCTGCCTGTTCTCTGCGGGTAACTGTATCCAAACCCAAGGCTTCCATTCCACCCATATGCTGGCTACTCCCAAAACTAGCTCAGATCTTTCCCCCGAGGTTCAACAACCCATTGGACACTTCTACCTATAGTGTCTCACGGACACTTCAAATTTAACATGCTCAAGACGCAATTCACTCAGTAAGAATATTTAGGAATAAATTTAACAAAATTAGTACAAGACCTGTATATTGAAAATAACAAAGCATTGCTGAGAAAAATCAAAGATGATCTAAATAAATAGGGACACATTCCATACTCATGGATTGGAAGACTCAATGTTATTAAAATGGTTATTCTCCCCAAATTGCTCTAGAGATGCAACACAATTCCTACCCAAATCCCCCCAGGCTTTTTTTTCTGCCCTGGTAGAAATTATCAAAATGATCCTAAAATTTATATGGAAATGCAAAGGACATAAAATAACCAAACCAATTTTGAAGAAGATCAAAGTTGGTGGACTTAGCCTTCCCAATTTCAAAACCTACTACAAAGCTACAATAATCAAGGCAGTGTGTTATTGGCAATAAGAAACAAAATTGAGAGTCCAGAAACAAACTTTCATATTTTTGGTCATTGGTTCCCTATAAAGGTGTCAAAGCAATTCAATGAGGAGATAGACAGTCTTTCCAAAAAATGGTTCTGAGACAATTGGATATCAGTTTGTAAAAAACAAAAACAAAAAAACCCCCAAAACTTGGACTCTTACCGCACATAACACAAAAATTAACTCAAAATGGATCACAGAACTAAATGTAACAGCTAACAATAACAAGTGTTGTCAAGGTTGAGGAGAAACTGAAACACTCATACACTGCTGATGGGAATGTAAAATGGTACAGGCAGTTTGGAAAACATGGTGCCTGGGGTGAAGTGGTTAGGAATGAAGTTGGACATGCAGGCAGGGAACAAATGACACACAGCCTTGTATGTCATGCACAGAAGTTTGGCCTTTTCCCTTGGACCAATGGTCTCCAAAGAGGGATGTAAGTATGTACAACAATAGGGGTGGAGAAGAAAACTGGACTTTCTGTTTGCTTCTTTTTTACTTTTTTTTTTTTTTTTTGGTGGCTGGCCAGTGCAGGGAACCAAACCCTTGACTATGGTATTAAAAGGCCACAATCTGGGCCGAGCCCGTGGCGCACTCGGGAGAGTGCGGCGCTGGTAGCGCGGAAGCGTTCCCGCCACGGGTTCGGATCCTATATAGGGATGGCAGCTGCGCTCACTGGCTGAGCACAGTGCGGCCGGTCTCAAAAAAAAAAAAAATGGCCACAATCTAACCGATTTAGCTAACTGGCCAGACTGATGTCATCTTTTTAAATGTCAATTTTGTGTGTATTATGTAATAAATTAGTACAGAAATTCATGTATATGATATGTGAATACACACATACGTGGGGGGGCGTGTGTTAAAATTTTTTGCTCATGGCAGAGGGCACATGATCAAAAGAACTTGGAGGTTACTGTTGTAGCTGAGAGAGACAGAGTAGGGAGTGGGAGAACACAAAGTGTTTTAACTAAGGTGGCAGGATCAGATTTGCATTTTAGAATGAGTTTTCTAGGATCATAGAGAGATTGGAAAAGAGCAGGTCTAGAAAAAAGATTAGTTGGGAAACTATATGAGGGTACTTTAAAAAGTTCATGGAAAAATTCACGTTATCTTTTCATTCTATTTTTCCATGGACTTTTTGAAGTATACTCATATTACCAATATTTGAATTAGGGTAGTGGTAGAATTGAGAGAAAGACACAGATTCAAGAAAATGAGTAGGGAGAATAAAAAGAATGTCAATAGATTGTTCCTTTTTATTGCTGAATATTCCATTGTATGAATATACCACATTTTGTTTATCCATTCACCGGTTGATGGACATCTGGATTGTTACCAGATTTTGGCTATTGTGAATAATGCTGCTATAAACTTTCTTGTTCAAGTATTTATGCAGACATATGTTTTCGTTTCTCCTGGGTATACAGCTAAAACTGGAATTTCTGGATCATGATAAGTTTATTGTTTTATATACTCACATCCCTCTTTGGAGACCACTGGCCCAAAGGGAAAAGGCCAAACTCCTGTGCATGGCATACAAGGCTGTGTATCAGTTGTTCCCTGCCTACGTGTCCGACTTCATCCCTCATCACTTCAGCCCACACGCCATATGTTTCAGCCATGGTAAATTATTTGCAGTTCCTTCAATGAATAAGAAATTAAATTTTAACTTGTATTCTTGAAATAAAATAAACATCTCTGCATCTTAGCAATTGCTATTTCCTCTCCCTGAATCCTTACTATCCTTTTCAGCCCAGTGAGTACTCACCATTCAGGTCAAGTGTCATTGCCTCTTTCTAGTTGATTACTCCCCCCTTAGTGTGCTTATTTCTATTATTTCTACATTGTATTCAATTTACATATTTTCCTTTCTATCCTAAGCTTTGCCACAATCCTTTCGCTGCTTGAGGATAGAAGACAGTTACATCATCCAACCTGAGTATCTATCACTTACATATTGTCAAATGGCAGCTGAACGGTTTTGCCTTATGTGTTAAGATAACACTTGAATTGAACCAACAAACTCTACTCCAGTTTAACATCTATTATCATCATCCCAATGTGTAACATGCTAAGGGCTGCCAAGCCAGTAATATGCATAATCCACATCCAGGAGTCTTCCAAGCAAGTGAGACTCATAACAGTCTCAGAATTCTGCAATTCAGATGACCTCTTCAATTTGATGACTTCCAGTTTTACTCAAAGTTAGCCATCATCATCACTGGAAATTGCTGCACCCCTAAAATCTCAACCTGAAGTTCCTTCTTTGACTAAAAGATCCACCTTGACCACTGTGAGTGCCCTTCCTCTTTATGGTGTACACCAACCATCCCATCCCTCCTAGTCTGCTTACTTGCTGGTCTGGTCAAGCCTCTCCTCTCCAGCCTGAACTCCTGGCCAATCACTTCAATCATGCTCTGATTAGCATCCATGATTACTGGGCCCTGCTGGCCCGTCTTATATGCTCTTCCCATTTCCAACTCTGTGTTAACCAAAGCATATTATTTGTTTTGGTTTTTATGTCTACTTCTGAGCCTAGCCCTGAAAATTCAGACTATCTTTCCTTATGTGAACTCTCAAAAAGTTATTTCACCCTCCATGTCAACTTTCTCCAAATTATCAGCTATCCTTTCCTTCTCTAAAATCTCAGGGAAAGAGGGGCCGGCCCGGTGGCGCACTGCTGTAGTGCGCCGCTTGGGAAGCGTGGCGGCGCTCCCGCCGAGGGTTCGGATCCCACATACAGACCGGTTCCCGAGGCGCGGGAGCAACACCGAGGGTTGCGATCCCGTTGCTGGTCCCGGTCCGGTACTCTGGTACGGGGGCGACACTGAGGGTTGCGATCCATTGCCGGACACAGAAAAAGACCAAAAAAAAAGGAAAAAAAAAAAAAAATCTCAGGGAAAGAGACATGCCTGGATCCTCTCCAAAGATAACCTATTTGAATACCATTTCTTTGCATCTTCTCTAGTATCTTAATCAACTCTGTTAATATCTTCAATTTCACCTTCTCCCTGACCTTGACCCTGAGCCTATCTCAAGTTATGTTTTCATTTCTTCCCTTTCATTAATGAAACAATAGTTAGTTCATGTCACTTTATTTCCTAACTTCTCATATACTTCTGATTTGTGATCTGGATTCTCCCTTTACAAACAGCACTTTCAGGATGCCAATTACCTATTCATTGTGAAAGTCACTGGGATCTCCCCATTCTGCTCAACTTCTTAGTATTACTGATATCAGTGATAACCACTTCTCCTCCTGAATACTTTCTCCTCTCTGGGCTTCCTTGTCAGTAAACTGCTTTGGTTTTCCTCCTGTTCCTCTGTTCACTCTGGTCCTGTCTCAACCATTGGCTCTATTTTCCAGAGCTAAGCCTTAAATGTGATCATACTGTAACAGGTTGACCTTAGCTGCCTTTTCCCATATATTGTCATGATCATTCGCTGTGATAGCAATAAATCCTAAATTCTGACATGTTTTCACACTATTAGTCACATTTCTGACATGGTCAAATAATTTTACATTGAGGCAGAGATCATAATGGACATCTTGTTAAATGATGCAATAGGATCCCATGTTGGTCATTTAATTTGTTAAAAAGCAGTTAACACAGGAAGCCAATAAAAACACAAACACCTTAATTTAAAATATAACCATACTTTTATTCGTGAATTCTTTGAACATGGTTCCACTGATTGAAAATTCTTGTATAAACCACCCACACTGCATTGGATAAAATTTTCAGTCTATTTTTTAAAGCATAACAGAAATTTAAGATGTGTGAAACAATCTGTGTACAGAATCTTTCAGTATTTTAATTTTTTTCTCCAAATCCTTTCCAATTCTTAAGTATACCTTTTTCCAGGAATTTTTAAAAGCTATTTACCTATACTATGTCTTCCATAGCAGTCAACTTCATTTTCTTACAAACAGTTCTCCTTAACATTGAGATTTCATCATTTTATCTAATATTTAAGTAAAAGTGCATATTATAATAACAACTAGCATAAATGAGTTTGGGAGCACCACAACCCACTCTGAGTAAGCATACAACTCAACTGGTGGGAATGAGTATTGAATGTACTGGCCAGTAGCCCACCAGCCATAAGCATTCAGCATGCTGTGGGTACCATCAGTATGTTTTCTAGAGAAAATGGAGCACGATGGCTAATTTGGCAAGGAACTTATGTGAAGGTAAAAGAGCAAGTCTATGTATTAAAGTCATGTTAAGTCAGGAATCTCATGGAGGGTAAGAATAATATCCAACCCTAGATCTCTTTCAGTGATAATATTTCTAGACTTTAAAAATAATAAGAGTGATCTTGAGATTCATACATGAAATGACAATCTGTTTTAAAAATTAATGTGGAAAAATGATTAATAATCCCTTAGTAACAGACATGTCTATTCATGGCCAATCTCCCATGTCTTCTGTTTTGTTTTTTGGCAGTTGGCTGGTATGGGGATCTGAAAAATCACCCATGTCTTTAAAGACTGTGAAAAGCTTATTTACTCTGCATGTGCTTATAATAATGGAATTCCTTCCCCACTGAAAATATAAAATTAGGACTTTTAAGGTCCTACCTTCCTTTGTCTAAAACTTAATTTAATTTATTTTTATTGGAACATAGTTGATTGTACATATCTGTGAGGTATAGCACTGAATATGAATACCACCCTCCTTTTTCTATTATCTAATATTTAAATGATAGTCACCAAAAAGTTTAACGGGATGCAATATTTTGGGAACACAGAAAACCTTCTTGCTGCCAATAACAACAACTGGTCTTAGTAATATTGTACAGATTTGCCATATGTAGCAGAAGTGAAAGCTGAACTTAACTCATTAACCTCAATGCAATACAGAAGAAAGAATCCAGAACTCGGTGGATGATAAAGATCTATATTACTAACTCTGAGAGTTACTAATTTTGTGTTTTGATCCCCAAAAGTTAAGTTTTTCTCTACTTTAGAAAAGAGCAGTTAGGGGGCCGGCCCGGTGGCGCACTGGATAGTGCGCCGCTTGGGAAGCGCGGCGGCGCTCCCGCCCGAGGGTTCAGATCCCACATACAGACCGGTTCCCGCTCACTGGCTGAGCGAGGCGCCATTGCCGGACACGGAAAAAGACAAAAGACCAAAAAAAAAAAAAGAGCAGTTAAATTTCTGTTTTTCTTACAGGCTATGCATTCTTTTTTTTTTTTTTTTCCCTGGTGGCTGGCCAGAACGGGATCCAAACCCTTCACCTTGGTGTTATAACACCATGCTCTAGCCAACTGAGCTAACCAGCCAGCCCCATAGGCTACTGATTCTTTTGCAGGAAATAGCAAAACTCTCAAGAGGAAACAATTTTTAATAAACATTGATACTAAATATTTAGATATAATGCAATACTCTATTTAGGGTTTGTTCAAATTTGAGAGCTTTAATTGGCCTGTGGGTGGTTCTGACGTGCTGTTAAATGTTGTACATAATAAGGATGTGTGTATAAACAAGATATTTCAGCCTAAATTGAATTATTCTATGCGGTAATATACAACACTACCTGACCTTTTGCAAACTGCTGGCGTTTTCTGTGAATATTGTCATACTAAAAAGAAAAAGCATGCCTCAGCACTGAGATGCAAGTAAAACTGACATTTTACATAATCTGTGTCCCTGCCTGTCTTTTAATATTAACTTGATTGTTTTTTTCCATTTCTTAACGTTATATAAGATGCTAAACCAGTCAACCAAAAGAATGAGAGGGAAAAGAGCATTATATGAGGATTTCAAATCTTATTTTAAACCACTGATGAAAAATAATGTACAATGAGCAGAGGTTCACAAATTGAATAAGAATAATGACAGCCATTATGATACATTATATCACACGATCATTTAACATTACCTTCAACAAACCGGCCATGAGCTTAATCATTTACTATAGCTGTAATGAGTCAAACAGAAATCCAGCCAAAACAAGTCTGCTCAATTATAGCCATAGAAGGAATAAACTTTCATACCTTTTATCTTGAGAATTAGTTATTTTTTCCTAATACATCCAAACAGATCAGACATATAAACAATTCAACTATAAGCAATATACTGGAAAATTTTTAATTATTCAGTAAATCTAAAGGTCAATGCTAGTTTATACGTGAAATGTAATAAGCATAAAACAAATCAGAAGTGATTTAATAAGTTATTCAAAGTCCTCCTGGTTATTCAAATGAGTCTCTCTGAGAATAGGGATTTCTACTACTTAATGGCTAATGAGTAATTGAAAAACGGCAAATTGAAAGGGCCTTGAGCTGCTGGAAAGTTTGTGGTTTTCTCAATTTTCCACTAATGTTTCTCCATGACCAGTAAGGGTCAACATGACCAAAAATTATTCTCTACTGTTCCTCCTTCAAAAGTTCCCTAAAATTAAAAAGCAATGCTGGGTGCTTTACAATCTCAGAATATATTTCATCAGAGCCTCTTATTTTACAGATATAGAAATTAAACCTGAAAAGGTAAGAGACTCATCTAAAGTCACAAGATAGTGGCAGAGCAGGATCCAGCCACTAAAAATGTCTTAGGAAGTTCAAGTGACTTTAGGGTCAATTGCAGAGGCACATCTTGATCTCTATCACCACGCCCTCTCCACGTGACCCAGACTGCACAACAGAAACTGGAATTTTATTCAACTATGATTCTAAACAACCTCAAAGTTAGCACTATGCCTTCCTAACACACTACTTACAATAATGGTCATTAGCAGAAACTCTCACTTTAAATGTGTTACAGCTATAGCTAAAATGAAATATCAAAACTACTTGTGTTTAAATAAAACCTATGAAAACAGTATTAAGCAAACTTTTCCTTTTTGATATAAACTTATTTAAAGAAAAAGGAATGAGTTCTTTCATAGTCTTTAAGAGAGAACATCTGACATCAGTTAACTCTCAACTAGTTTCAAGTGAAGAATTAAACACAAAATTACCTTTGAAGGTTTCAAGTTCCTTCCTGTAGAAAAAAAAGAAAATGCAAATTTAAAATAATCTATTCACAATGGAAATTGCTTTACATTAAACTAAAAATTTATGAACTTAAATGCCCAGACTAGTACTTCTTTCTAGATACTTATATATTAGTTATGCTTTACTGAAACTGTCAACCCAACTACCCTATAGAAACTATTTTCAGTTATTTCTATTACTTATCAACTCAAAAATTCTACCAAAATTTAAACTATGAAAACACTAAAATGCTTATAAGAAAACAGACAGCATTTTAATGCCAGCTATGAACCATCTCATATATATAAGAATCAGTTTATAAAAGAACTTAACACAATTTTCCCTCCACTGGTAAATATTAAATAATAGACTTTTAAGATCTTTAATTAAAAATTATCCAGAATAGGAGCAGTTATATCCCGTTCCAACAGCAAAGGAGGAAAAGGGGAAAGCACCTATCAAAGGATTGAGGTTCACAGCTCATCCTGCCACAAAAGGGCCAAGCCTCTCGGAATCCTCTGGTTTGTTATTTTGTCAATGTCAATTAAGGATGTGAAATACAAAGTTTCCTGGAGAAATGTACAGCAGGGAAAAATAGATGAACTCACAAAATAAACATTTTGTGACAAAGAAGCCAGAATAAGTTGTTTTCAGGTTTTCCCTCATAATTCTGTAATTATAATTTTTTTCTCCTTATCAGTCTAATAAGTAATTTTGAGGATGTAAGTTTATTTAGGAAAGGCTTGTTATTCCACTCAAAATACAACACATTTATCTTTTATTTGAACTGTAGGTTTTACCTAAAATCTAGAGATGTTTTAACTTCCCAACTCAATATTCCACTCATCTAAATACAATACCCCTCATATTCCAACATAGTTGACTACAATTAACAGCTGGTAGGAAGGACTGGTAAGCTGCCTACTGAAAAACCAAGCAGATAATGTTCTTGCAACAGCCAAAGTGAAGGTTCTTAAATCAGATGATTATCTCATTCCTCTTCCTAAAAATACCCACTCCTCATAATTCTCCAGCTCCGCAGTTCATAAACTATGAAAGAATATTATTTTCAAGCCCATCTTTTAAAAAAAATTGCACAATTGTTTCCCTTCAGCCAACAGTCAACTTCATTCTTAAAACCTTACTTTGGTACAAGATAAACATGCTTAAAACCTACTTTATACTCCAGTAATGAAATGAAAACCAAAATACCTAACATGAAGACAACCTGCATCATATCATCTTGGAAAGATATCTCCAATTTACTTCTTACTGATGCCCTCACCTTAGCAATTCCTTGAGGCCCTTGATGGTGGGCGGGGAGAGGGAATTTGATAGAAAACTCAGTTCTAATGAGTAATTCTTTTTTTTCTATGATTATAATCTTCAGAGAGTTTCTGATTTCCTTCTTTCGGAATGTTCAACTGTGACCAAAATTTCTAAAAGGTACCTCCTGTTTTCAAAAGCTGAAACTCAGACTAATAATTTCACACACATTGTTCTTCCTCTGCCTCCCACCCCCAAATACCAACAACCATGAAATAAAGAATCCAGCATCTTTTACATTAATGAGTAACTGCCAAATGGAGGAGAGCTGCCTTTCCTTTGGATTTATCCTGCTCACCTTTCAACCTTCTGGCTGCCTCATCAATCAAATCAATAGGAAGCTGCTACTGAGAAAAGAGGACAAACCTAGCAGAGTGCTCTTTTAGACATCCTCTACCGACACAAAATCTTAACCAACAACTCCACAACTGTTTGCAAAATTTCCAAGAAACTTACTTTCAGAGAGTAAATCATTCCTCTATCCAATTCCTGGGGAAAAAAAAGACCAATTGAGGTAGTGGTGGTACCAGTAACTGGTTTAAAGTAAAAATTGAACTTTTAAATAACTGATAAAGTACAGCAATAGCACCAAAAGCCTTGAAATTTCATAATTTTTAGGGTGGACTACACCATGTGTTAGATGTAATGAGCTTTTAGAAATAGGGCAGGTATAACAAGGGAGAAGGAAAAGCACATCAAGCAGAGGTAGCAACAAACGTGAAGGCATGTAAGCCAAAAGATGCAGATCATATTTAGTAAACATAATGCAGAACAGCAATCCTTCAGCAAAATTTGTCCTGAAGCAAATACTTCTCAACAGCAGGCTGAGTGAAGAGAAAGTAATTCAGATAGCAAGGTACAGGGTTCTCAGTGCCAGGATAAAAGACTTGGTTTTATTTTTAGCAGAATAACATGAGCAAAGCTGTGCTTTAGAAAAACATTCTAGCTGTGATGGATAGACACACTGGCAAGGGAGAGAATAAAAGCAGGAAGTATTTAGGAAACTATGAGAAGGGTTTAGAGAAGAGCTCATTAATACCTGGCAAGAGCAACGTAAGAGGCAATGGTAATGAAAAGGTAATGAATTTTCTAATTTGAAAAATGCCATAGAGAAGTCTCAACAGCCCATGGCACCTGATTAAAAGGGGTAAGTCGAAGGAGATGAGCACATTGACCATGATGTTTCTAGTCTGGATCCCAGCAGGACGGTGAATTCACTAATAGAAAACTTAAGGAAAAGAAACAGATTCTGGAGGGCAGTGCATGAGTTCAGTAGGGACTTGCTGAAATAACATGGAAAGCTGGTGATGCTGCAGACAGGACTCCCATCCCCTTCAGCCTACTCAAGGATTTAACTCCTACAGATTCCTACTCCCTTTACTTCCCACTCACTCTCGAACTCATTCCAATTTGGCTTCCTGATCCCACCACTGTTGGTGGTGATCACTGGATCTGGCAACACAACGACTGCTGGTGCAAATCAAGGCCACCAACAGTCATTGTGTTGCCAAACAAATGATCATTTCTCACTTTTCGTCCTAATTCCTCAGTAGCATTTGACCCAATTGGTGATTCCTTGATAAGTTTCCTCCAGTTTTCTCCTACTTCCTAAGTTTCTTTTGCTAGTGTCTCCACCTATTCCAGACCACTAAATGTTGGAGTGCTGCAGACTTGGTTTTAGGCCCTTTTGTCTCCCTTAGCTTCTCTCACAAGGCAGTTTCATCCAGCTACATAGCTTTAAATGCCATCTATCTGCTACTGACTTCCCAACTTACACTTCCTGTCTTGATCTTTCAGCTCCAGTCTCATCTGCAACTGCCTATTTGATACCTTTACTTACAAGTGGAGCAAGCTTATCAAAAATTTGCAAAACAGAGCCTACTTTCTCTCCAGTCTTCCTCATCTCAATTAATGGCATTACTCAGTTCCTCAAGTTTTGGTTCATCCATTTCCCTTATTCTCTTCATCCAACCAACCAATCAATTAATCAATAAATAAATCCTGTCAATTCTATCTCAAAACATATCCTGAATTCATCCATTTCTCTTCATCATCATTGCCATCAACCTTATATAAATATCCATTCTCTTATGCTGAATATAATCTTTGTTGAGTTCAACAAAAATTTATTGAGCTTTAGACACTGTGAATAATATTAGGAAAAGCATTAGGAATAATGCTAGGTTTGGGATATACATGTTCCATAACCTTAAGGAACTTTAGTGGGAGAGACAGAGAGATCAAATAACAATAGAAGTCGATGTCATAAATTAGTAGTCCGGGAATAACATGCTTAGGATTCTCCAGAAACAAAGCATACATGTTGGTTTGGTAGGAAAGCCTTCCTGGAGAAGCAAGGATTGAACTGGGTTTTGAAGGAAAGTATAACTTTGATGATGATCATAGGTAACATCTACTGAGAACATGGCAGGTATTTTATTTTTAATCATTATTTATACTCTGAGTTAACCAAATGAAAAAGCACAGGTAAGCAGGAGTTTTAAGTTTTGGTCACTCACCTTCAAATTCTATTAGAAACCGTAATAACAATAATTAGTATAAAACGTCTTCCAGTTCATATTCAATCAGCAATCTCTCCCTTGTCTAAACTCCTATAGCACTTAACTCCATCAGTGCTATAACACCTCATGCGCTGCCTTGTAATGTAGTTATATCCCTACAGGTACCATCTCTAGAATTCCATCATAGAGTTCCTGAAGTGCATAGATCATGTCTCATCTGTATCAAACCTGTGCACAGAGGCAGACCAAACAGACTCTCAGCAAATCATGACTATCAAGAATTGTGGCTACAGGATGACTAAGAACATCTGCTTTTTCAAAGAAGCCCTTCTGTAACTAGAGAGTATTTTATTCTTCATAAAGTTTGGTCACATATTATCTCATCTGATAACAACTTGTTTGTCTCTTATTTTTCAAAGTTTAATAGCATTTTCAGAAGATCAAATAAGTAGAAAGAATTGAAATGCCTTCTTTTAGATTTTACCATATTTTAAAAGTTACTCAATTCAGCAAATGCATTTATCAAATTTAGCATAACAAATCCTGAAGTTAAAACATTCAAAAAATAACACAATACTCAAAAGTTAATAATATTCCAAAGGGTGAAACTGCTATCTAATCATTTTCTCTACAGGGGTTAAGTTATGAAGGCAGAATAAAAATAAAAGCAAGCATCACATTAATAAATAAATCTTTGGAATGTTACAAGAAGTATATTAAATCTGTAGAAGTGTAGAAATCAACTAAATCAGACTCACAGAAGCCCCTGAATATATTGGAGCCACTGGATAAATGTCTCCATAAACAAAACCATCTCACAGATGGAAGCACTCTCTCTCTAAACACTGAACTGCCTCCCTGGGACAAACCCATGATAAAAAGCTAACACAAAATACCACATTCAAAATGCCAACTACAAAATAAACTCTAACATTTTTCTTCACATTTGAAATGTTTAGGGGAATTTTTTTTTTTAAGTATAATCAGCAATACTTTTTCTACAGAACACACTTGAACAGAGTCCCTTTGATATAGCTGATGGACAGAACTATCACTGTGACTACTTGTCCACAGGAAAGATCTCACTAGACCTCTTTCAAAGAAAGGACCACCTACCATTCATTCCTACCATGTCACTGGTCTGCTGTTTCCAAGCATTCTACAGTCATGCAGCACCATCTGGAAATGTGTATCCTTACAGGCATGGTGGGTTTGTGGTTGCTGGAGCAGGAGGTGGAAAGGGGTTGGGGGTGCGAAGGTGGCCTCCTTCCATCTTAAGGGAAATTTTCTCAAGACTGTCTGTGTCTTAGAAGTTCCTGTTGTCATTTATTCCTTAAATGAGACTTGCCCAGCAAAACATTTTCAACATTATCTGTAAAACAAAACCTCTTGAAAAGCACTAGCTCATTGTAAAAACTACACTAAATCCTTATTTATCATGCTATTAATATAATTTTATCCATTTATCCAATTTGGGCAAACACAGCCTAGAAAGTAATAAGATGACAATATCCTAGAATCTTGGCATTTAAAGTTGAAAAGAATACGAAATATACGGTAACAAAGATAACTTGGAATAAAAAAAAAAGGGCTCCAAAAAAAGATGATAAAGTTCTAGGTAATGGGTTGGTTGGTGGCAGCACTAAGTTATGTATGGTTTTCATTCCATCCAAACTTGCAAGAAAATTACTTTCCTAAACCAGTTTTACATGAAAATCTATTTCATTTATAAAGCCACAGCTTAGGGGGAGGGGGCGTTTGAGGCAAGTAAGATAAGGATGGATGAGTGAGGGGTAAGGAATATTTATTGAATTCTTACTACATACCACACATTATACAAGGCACTTTACACACATTATTTCCTATAACCCACAATTACTCATTTGTAGGTATCATTATCCACACATAATACATGAGGAAAAGGCTTTAGGATGGCAGGCCCAGGAATAAAATCCATGGCTCTCTGACTCCAAATGTGTGCGATTTTTAGCATCCAGAATAGTTCAAGGGCCAAATTTGGCTTACCTGAATGCAAGTTATGCACATGAGATATTTTAGCCCTACCAGAAAGATCCCTAAGTAGACCACTAAATCCAATCGATAGCTACCCCCAAATTTCTAGGCAACCCCTGAAAATACATTCTTTTTTGGAAACTGTTGAAACTGAAGTTGAAAGCCATCATCATTGAGGTAAATATGAAGTAGAAACACCAACATGCCCGTGAAGACATCTTGTGATTTTCAAAAACAAGTCTGTAAAACACTTTTATTCTCTCTGACGTACTGAAAAGTATTCAGCAACTAGCCCATGGCAACTAATTGGTTTAAAAAGTTTTATTATAAAACTATTAGAAGAATTTATATCACTTTTATATTACTAATTTTTTTAATTCAAAATTTTAATTTGCCAGCTTTCTTAAAAAGGGGGGGGACATCTACCAGTCATTAGTACCAAATCAATGATCTGTCATTTCATAGCATTCTACACTCATGCCCTCCCTCCTGAAATTTTACGAGTATATCCTCACAGGCTTGATGCATTTGTGATTGATAGCATAGAAGGGGGATTTTTTTAAAAAAAATCATGCATTCCATATACAAATGTATTCCTGATCAAGTGGCCCCACTACTGAAAACCCTTCCTTGTCCATCATTACAAAGAACCACTTATAGCAGTAAATGCACTGTGAGAAGCAAAATCCCTTTCATACTCCCTGGTACCCAAATCCAGAACAGGGATAGTTTTGTATGGTGACAATATAATATAAAGGGTATTAACAGACTTTGAAGTCAGAAAAACATTGGTTCTGGTCTAGCACTGCAACTCCTGGCAAGCTATTTAATCTCTTCTTGTCTCGTCTTTCTTACTGGTAAAGAAGAAAGTACACCCACTCAAATAGTCATTATGAGAATTCTATGAGTTAATTTGGATTAAGGTTTTTAAGCACAGTGCCTGGTACATATGAAGTGCTCAGTAAATGCTATTATCATTACCATCATCATCATTATAACATAAGTTTTATCTTGAAGATGATGAGAAATCTTTATCATATCTGCAATTAGAAAAATGAAACACTCTAACAGCATTATAAATAAACTGGAGAACTAGATTATAGACTGGAAGTCTTATTGGGAGGCTATAACTAAAACTGCGGCTGCACAGATGTGGGCTTGAACTCAGGAAAGAGTCAGTGAAGACAGAGAGGCAAGAACAGAGTCAAGAAGCACTGTACTGGACTGGGAACTATGCAGAGACGGTAGGAGGAGGAGATTATGATGAGTGCCATGCTTGTGAACTGGGTGAATCTATAGATTGTGATGTCTTATTGAGATATGAAAAGATCAAGTTTTGCTGTGGAAGGTAATTTGGGGCATGGTGCTGTTGAGATGCCTGTTGGGATATCCAAGTAGAGATGTCTAGATGGCAACTGGTAAAAAGAGAGACCTAAACTGAAGACGGGGGTTTGCTAATGATCACCACGTGAATGGTCGATGAGCCCAGGATACAAAAGAGCTTACCTAGGGATGCTATGTTGAATGGAAGGAGGCAATAACCAAGATCAGAATCCAAGAGAACACCAACATTAAAGCATCTACAAAGGAAACTAAAAAGTAAACTGAAGTAGAGAAGAAAATGTAGGATATCAGTGTTGAAGAAGTCAAGAAAGGACAGTTTCAAGAGGTCAGGCATATATGGATTGATTTGTCAATGAACTTAGTTACCTGAAAATCTAAAAATGAATCATGGATTCATTCTCTATTAATGTCTTAATATTATACAACATTTATACAATCTTTTTATTAAACAATATTTTAACTGTGGTATGCCATGCACCTTTTGTCCATTGTTTTAATTAAGAAATCTTTTTTAAAGTTCCCTTATGAGGTAAAAGAGTTTTTAACTTTTCCAAAACTAGTCCAATGTTTATAATTTTAAAGGACACTTTTCAACTTTTTTTTAACCCATATAAAAGCACAGAATATTGGTGTCAACTGTTAAATCTCAAATCTAACAATTAATCCTTGAGAGCAGTATATTAAATTCTATTTTCTCTTCCTCAAAGAAGTAATGTATTATTTTGTATGACAATAACATTCTCCTTTGATATCAGTATAGGGATAAGAATTAGTCATTTTAAAAAAAAGACATGAATCTTTCAGAGAAAGAAAAATGTTGCTTACTTTGGGGAAAATGTCCCTCTTAAAAATCCAGTATCAAATCTCTCCGGTAGCAAATGAGTTCATGCCCTTTGCAACATTTATAACGTCATTTTTTTGAGCCAGAACTAAAGACTATAAATGGTAGGAGGCAGGCAAGCAAAGAGACCTGTTTACTAGCCATAAAAAACTGCACCGATCTAACTGTGCTAGGCACAGCTCAGAGCAGGCAAAGGGGCAGGGATGCGGCAAACAGGAGGAGCACTGAACTTTCTTGTCGCTGCCTCCGCTGTAAGTTTCCCCTGCCACTGAGGTCACAGCAGGAAGGGCAGACTGCTAGGTGTGCTTCTGCCTGTCCTACCTCTAAAATCCCTCAAGAATAACAGAGAAGGGAGAAAAGCAAAGGGCAAATACCATGGTTTTAGCTACATTCAAGTGAAGATGAAAATAACTGGTAAATGTCATACTTCTGAAAGGAGCTCTGAAAAAAAAACAGTAACTGATGACGAAACAAACTCCAAAATGTAAAATATACATTATTATTCCAAACTTAATAAACTGATTCCAAAATGTTGAAAGTTACTACAGACTTTGTAAATTATAATGCACAAGCTATAACCAACCCATGAGAGTACTCTAAAAAGCTCATGGAAAAATAGAATTAAAAGATAATACAAATTCTTCCATGAACTTTTTGAAATACCCTTTTATCTCTGGGAAAAGAAATACTTTTTTTTTTTAAACTCAGAATAATCATAACTATGATTTGCTGAATTTCAATAAACCTTTCTCAAGATTGCTATATCTTTAGTCTCTACTCTTCTCCACCTCAAATATATACTTGAGGTTTGCATGTCTCTGTTAAAAACAAAAACCTTTATGAACTCCAATCTACAGAATGGCATTTACACAATGGGAGAAAAAGTTCAAGAAAAGAATATTAAACAAATAAGAGAAACTTTTATTATTTTTAAAGAATTAGGTCAGGACAAGATTTTTTAATATTGATAACAAATGGATACTCATTGTTCAAAATAAAGTTTGAGGAACGTAAATATCAGTCTCAAACTATATTTACTGTCAACCCAAAGATCTAATATCTGTGAAATATTCTAGCTACATCTGTTCTCGTGATTACATATAAAAACTGAAACTGCCAAGATTTATTCCCCAACAGACACTTTACAGCAAGAGTATTAAGGTCAATTCCTTTCAATTCATAAGCTTAGGTTTTGAAAGAAAACGTAAGATGTGATTACACATTCATGAAACCAACAAATTCATAGCTCTTTGTTTTCAAGAGGTCATTGGCCTAGCAAGTGCAATTACCATATTATAATAAAATAACATTTTCAATTTACCTTCAACTACCACCTGGGAACTATCTAAAATCAAGCATCTAATAGGAAGGGGAGAATTAAATGGAGAAAATGGAGAAAAAGGACACAAGTCTGGGCTTTTAAAAATATTTTCCACCTCTCTACTTAACTTTTTGAACTTATATAATTACATTGACTGTTTTTACTGCTTTGTCTGCTAAATTCTAACATCTGTATCAGTTCTGAATGGTTTTGATTGATTGGTTATCCGCCTCAGTATGTTTGCCTAATAATTTTTTATTAAATGCCAGACATTGCAATTTATCTTTTTGGGTGCTCAGTATTTTTGTATTCCTATATTCTTTGTTTGGGATACAATTAATTTGCTTGTTAACAGTTTAATCCTTTTGAGCTTGCTTTATGATTTGTTAGGCAGATCTGGAGCAGTGCTCGGCCAAGGGCCAATTACACCCACTGCTGAGGCAAGACTTTCCTGAGTCCTCATAGTGCCCTATGAGTTTTTCCAGTCTGGCTGCTGGAATAGGCACTGTGTGAATGCCAAGCACTGTTAACTAGTCCTTTTGGATGTATTTTCCTCCTGCCTTGGGTAGTTTCCTCATACGTCTTATCAGTGCTCTTCTGAACATTCAAAGGGAACCCTCTGTAGATTTTTCCTAGATTCTCTCTCTGAGCAGCTCTCTCCTCTCTGGTCTGGTACTGTGTCCTGTAAACTCTAGCTGCCTTGGTCTCCCTAGACTCTCAGATCTGTCTTCTCAACTCTGAGTCTGGCAGGCTTTACCTGGGTCCTGTACCTGCACTGCATCCTGGAAATTCTCAAGGCAGGATGCTGGGGCAATCATAGGGCTCACCTCTCTTTTCTTCCCATGTATCAGATATCATCACATCTCTTCTTTGCCTAAAGTCCGGTGTCTTAAAAAGTATTACCTCATTTGTTTTGTCTTGTTTTTGATTATATCAGGTGGGAAAGTAAATCTGGTCTCTGCTATTTCATCTCAGGTGGATTCAAAAGTCTACTCCCTTTTTAAAAAGCATGGCCTGAGGGGAAGTTCTCCTGCTCTTTACTTTCCATTCTGCGTCCAGAGCTCCACTGCAGAACTTCAGGAGCTAGTTATTACCTTTCTGCCTATCTGTTTTGGACCTTCTTTTGGTTCCAGAGCTATCTTCACCCTGGAGAATGCCATTAGTTTCTTCTGTTCCATTCTCAGCAAAGCCAGGCCTATGTGCCACACTCCTGCCAAGCCTCCCCAGCATCACCACCCCCAAATTTCTGAGATGGAAGTACCAGTCAGATCTCTGGCCACACCACCTGTCTAGGTTGTTTGGATAGTCATTTCTTGAAGTTCAGGAGTTTGGCAGGTTATTCTCTAGAATATACACTGGTCAAAAACTACTACAGATATGCTATAATATATCTCAAATAAACCTTTTATGCGTTGTTACTGAGAAATAAACATGTTACCAAGAAATAAAACAAAAACACAAACACAAAGAAGGGCACAGTCCCTTAACATTATCTATAATGGATATATAAACATAATGCAAAAGGAGTGATGACTCTCAAAATATGCATTAGCACTAAATCTCATCAACAGAAGTAGTGACCACCACTTATAGGATAGAGGGTCTAAGAGACAAACAAAATTTAAAGTCTAAATAAATCAGTGAAAAATGTTTCTGGAGTTCAGTATGCGCCTAACTACATTATGAGTCATATGTAATTAGCTAGAATTGCTAAAATTACCATTAAGATGTAGCTATTTTTGGAAAAATTTTGATGGTATGCTATATACTGAAGAGGAAAACATAAGTGATCCAGAAGTTTGGAAATAAGAAATTTTAAAAATTAAACTACACACTTATGTATGCTTTTAAGTATAATATTACTGTGAGACAATTTCAATACGCATTCCAAGGATTATAGTGGTAATGAAAGATTAAAAATTTAAAACACTGAGATTCTACACTTGTTTTTAGTTCTATTTCATTCTCCTAAACCTACCTATTGTGAGTGATTCAGGGCCTTTACACCTATTGTTCTTCTGATTGGATGTGTAATCCTAGACCCTCATATGGCTGCCTTCTCACTCAGGTCTCAGTTCTCACGTATCTCTCTGAAGGGCCGTCACTGCTCACCCTACTTATGTAGTCCTCCCCCGCCTTACCACTATAACATTATTCTGTTTCATTTTCTTTAGAGACTATTATTATCTGAAATTATCCTTTTTTTCCTTTATACATTTATTGTCTGTCTTCCCCCACATCCTTTGACTAACAAAATAAACTGACTTCCAAATCCCTAGACCATTTTTCTAACTGTTAGCTAAACAAACCCACATAAATGGTTTTAAGTTCTCTATTTTGGTTCACATACTAAATACTATCTCTTCTCATTTTATGAAAAATATATTTCCTATTGGTTACAAAAGCCTTTGCAAGGAGTTTATGGTTGTACACTCATCTTCTGAACTATGTGGCTACTTAGCTACTAGTATCAGTACTTGTCTTCTGCCTATACCCATATTCTATCCTCTATTAAATGTTTCACTATTTATCAAGGCAGTATCTCTTCCTGTCCATAAAAGGTATTGGGTAACAGTAGTATCACTTTACATGCAGAAGAGGTATTAGAAAAGCAATTTACATGTATTTTCCTCCTGCAACTACACAATTCTTTACATGTCTACTTTCATCAGATAACCAGCTGAAGAATGTTCTTCACTGCAGAAATACTGGAGTTAAACTAACTATTCAAATGTTTCTCAAGGGTAGATAAGAACTATTGGAATCACTCCCAGGAGTTTCCTAAAGCCGTATGTTTCCCTCATCTACTGTGAGAATCACTGCCATAGTAAGCCACTGTTACTGTTGAGAATGAGTCATACTCACTCTTTTGTAGCAGTAGGGATCTTTTCTCTGTGCTGGGAATGCCCATCGAATGTATGACAAAATATCATATATACATTCTCAACTACAGATGAATTGATATCAACATCTGGGACTGATTAAGATTGTTCCAATTCAAGTCAAAAAAAAAAAAAAAAAAAAAAAAGAGGACAACTTTGGGGGAGGGAGGCTGAAGACCCTGGCTATGATCTGGCCCCTAAGTAGCCAGATGATTTCATGCAACTCAGTATCCTTCTCAACTCCAATAATTGTTGTTCTGCCCACCACAGGATCTGGTGGGAGCTGAACAAGAAAACGCACAGGAACCTATTGCAGAGATTATATCCGTACTGGAGGAATTCGAAATTTTTCCAAATCAAAAAAAAAAAAAAAAAAAAAAAAAAGAGGACAACTTTGGGGGAGGGAGGCTGAAGACCCTGGCTATGATCTGGCCCCTAAGTAGCCAGATGATTTCATGCAACTCAGTATCCTTCTCAACTCCAATAATTGTTGTTCTGCCCACCACAGGATCTGGTGGGAGCTGAACAAGAAAACGCACAGGAACCTATTGCAGAGATTATATCCGTACTGGAGGAATTCGAGAAATTATCCTTCATTCCCCCACTCTCCACACCCCTGTCCAGTTGTCTGGCCTACATTTTCTGGAAAGCTACAAGGTATACAAGCATTGTTTAAAAAAATGCATACATGTACATATATCATATATCCAACCTTTTGTATTATATATTATCTTCAGAGAGAAAAAAAAGTGAAAAATTAGTTTACTCTGCACAGCATCTTCTTAAAAAGGAAATTTAATTTTTGTTAGCAGTATTTGAAAGTTTCTCAGAGTGCTACATAGAATACTAAGGCAGATTTTAATATGTACTACATGTAAATTGGTTCTGTGAGCACATAAATTGTGAAATGCTGAGTTGAACAAATTTGTTTACTACAGGAATCTTGGAACCTTTAATACACTGACACATACTGCAAAGCTTCACAAGGCAAATACAGGATAAAGTGTTTGTGGAACTTATTTGATCACTGCATGTTTTATCATAGCTACCTTTTAGTCTAGTATTCCATGTAAAACACTTCAGGGAATGTTGCAGCTAAAATTTTTTTTAAATCAATATTTATGTTTATAGTATATGCACATTTCCTTAAGTCAAATAGTACCCACAGGGTTTATTTATAGTGAAGATTAGTCCCCTACTCAGTTCTCTCCACCTTTTTGTCCTG
The DNA here is from genome assembly GCF_000696425.1 of Galeopterus variegatus. Lineage (NCBI taxonomy): Eukaryota > Metazoa > Chordata > Mammalia > Dermoptera > Cynocephalidae > Galeopterus > Galeopterus variegatus. The sequence goes on along the minus strand of NW_007729513.1, from coordinate 22,528 downwards.
CTTTTCACAAGCAGCCACATTCAATTTTTCCAGTTATTTCTTCTGATTTTACCGCTGCTTTTTCCATATAATAGTCAACGTTAATATTTATTCTTTTGTTCTATTTTAAATATTACTTATTGAGAATTAGCTCCTACGCCTCAATACAAACATGCTTCTTCTTCCCCAGCTCCTCAATAAGTCATATCACAATTCAGCATTTAATTATAACATTATGTAAACATTGTTTAAAATTGAGCCAGGTAGTATGTAGTTATTTCTTTTCTTGTAAAATTGTTTTCCCTTAGCATTAATATTTGCCTTGTTGTTTGCTTAGTTTTTAAATAAATATACCTACCAGTAATTCATCAATCTGTCCATCAGAGCTGATAAAACTTCTCTCAATACAGTCGAACATACTACACAATCTATGAGTTTCATTTTTTTCCCCTTGGAGACACTGCTTAGAATCCTTTGGGGAGCCAGTCAGTTAGCTCGGTTGGTTAGAGTGATGTGCTGATAACACCAAGGTCAAGGGTTCTGACCACAGTACTGGGTCAGATGTCAAAAAAATATTATGTACTGGCCAACCATCAAAAAAAAAAAGAATCCTCTGAAAGGTCTTCCTGTTTCCATATGGATTGCTCTCAGGCCTGCTAAAACTTTTCACCATCCTCCCGGAAATTCCCTTTGTTTCTCTACTGAATTGGATGAATCCTCTTAGAGTGACTCATCGCCCTTCTGTGCTGAATCTTCCTCCTCCTTGGTTCACTCCCTTGTTTGTGGAGCATATCCTCCAGTAGCTTCCTGACAAAGTGTGCACATGAGCTAAACTAGTGCCCTTGTATGCCTGGAAATGACTTTATTTCCTGCTTGATGAAAATTTTGCCAATGTCTACAATATTCTACGTAGAAATTATTTTCTAGTTGCAGTGTTGCCACTGAAAAGTTGAAGTTCCTTCTGATTCCTAATCTTTAATATGAAAACTTCCTGAAGGCTTTTATGATCTTTATTCCTAGTTAGTAAACTTTACAGAAATATGTATTGATAATGGATCTTTTTCTACTTATTTTGTCAGGCACTTGGTGGGCTCTTGCAAACTCAAACATTCACATCCTTCCGTTCTGGACTATTTTCTTATATTATTTCTTTAATAAATTTGTCTGTCCTTTTTCTCTCTCCTTTCTTTCTGAAACTCCTAGTAGTTAGATATGGGAATAGTTTTCTTAACATTCTTAGCTTTTCTTAGTCTTTTCATTCTCTTATACAGAGGTTTAACATTATCTTCCAATGTTTCAGTTGAAGTTTTCTACTTCTGCTATATTTTAAGAGCTCTTTCTTGTTCTCTAATTGTTCCTTTTCTATAGCATCCTGTTCTTATCTCATAAATGCAAAATGGTCTCTTACAACATGGCCTCATATACCAGAAGCTATTCATTACAGCTTTTTATTAATGTTTTCTTCTATAGTCTGTTCCTCTCATAGTCTCTCACTTTTTTGTGAGTTTGTTTAAAAACTATTACTACTTTATTTTCTATTTATTTTGGTCACTTTCATTTTAGAAGCTTTTCTCAATTGAATTTTATTTCTCAGCTATCCATTCATATTTAAGAGTGAGGCACCAAAAACGTAGATTAGAGGTCATGCACAGAGATATGGGGCTCATCACCAGAGGGTGTTAAGATGTAGACCCAGCTGTTTCACCAGAAAACTCCCTAAATGTCCATATCTGCAGGTCTTTGCTCCTGGGCTGGTCGGTTTCTCAGATGAACCCTCCAATATTCTGCATAGGGGATGTAATGCTGACTGCCAGAGGTCTGGGAGCCAGAGGGGAAAGAGGCCTAAAGAGTCTCTTTGTTTCATATGTAGACTCTCACTTAATCCCTCTGTTTTCAATACAGTTGTGCTGCAACCTGCCCTCAAATGTGTCTAGAATCTTCAGATCTGGAGCCTGACAGGTCCAATTTCATGTGCCTGATGAGCAAGGGTTGGGGTAATCAACTGGCTGAGCAGAGAATCAGGGGGTCTAATGTCTCCATACATGTATTTTCAACCAGTTCTCATGCCTTCAGCATACCTTATCTTTCAAGGTTCCTGGTGCCTTCAATTCTGAGCCTTTCTAGAATTCTGTGGTACATGTCAGCACGTTTCATGTCAGAGTTCCCTGCTGCAGGCACCCAAGTGGCAGCTTAGGTTTTAGCCTTCTGTGCTCTGCTAAGTCAATTATCACTGATCTATCCACTTCCATCTTCCGAAATGTTGATGCCATTTCTCATCTACTGTTATGTCTTCTTCCATTCTTTTTGTTTTTCTTAATTATAACTTTTTAAAAGTTTATTATCATTTTAGTGGGTTTTCAGTAAAGACGACTGTTCAATCTATTGTGTTAAATGAAAGTTCTGTATCAATCAAAACTACTTTGGTGTAATTACACTAGCCTTCAACATATTTCCAGTTTTGATACCTCATGAATGAATAAGAGTAACTGAGAAAAAGTTTAAAATGTAAATAAAACATCTATGGAATAGTAAATGTTCTACATGATTTATTTAAAATATTTTTTTGGTTAGTCTGCATTTCATTGAACAAAAATGCTCAACTCTCTCAATGTTGTAACTAAATTATTTATACTATGACCAATTATTATCAGCCATATAAATAATCAGACTAAATAAATCACTTCCAAAAAGTTTCTTTAAAAAAGATACTTCAGGGCCAGCCTGGTGGTGCAATGGAGAGTGCGCCGCTTGGGAGCGCAGTGGCGCTCCCGCCGAGGGTTCGGATCCCATGTGGAGACCGGTTCCCACTCACTGGCTGAGCACAGTGCGGGCGCAACACCGAGGGTTGCGATCCCGTTACCGGTCAGTAAAAAAGACAAAAAGGAAAAAAAAAAAGATACTTCATCCTTTTATATGTTGAATAACATAAGCTAAGAGCTTCAGAATTACAGTTTATAAATTTAAGCACTGTTTCGTATTGGGTTGCGATCCCGTTACCGGTCAGTAAAAAAGACAAAAAGGAAAAAAAAAAAAGATACTTCATCCTTTTATATGTTGAATAACATAAGCTAAGAGCTTCAGAATTACAGTTTATAAATTTAAGCACTGTTTCGTATCCAATATTTCTATTATTTGTATTTAGAGAAGCAAGGTAAGTGGAATTGAGAATTACCAGTGATTCTGTGAGTTAAACAGGCTTGTTCTTATTTTGCCCTTAAAAAGAAACAAAAACAAAAAAAATCTCTGTCTCGTCTTCAATAACCCTGCCAGAAATCATCATCGTCTCTATTTTACAGATAAGAAAGCTGAAGATAGGTCATTTGCCAAAAGTCAAACAAATAGCAAGTGGCATAGAAGAAATTCAAGCTGAGGTCTTCAAGGACTTTTCATAATAACCCAAATAGTACTATTTCTGTTAATTTTGAATTAAATTACTAATAATCATTTCAGATAAAAATATGACTTCAACTTAAATCACAAGTCTAATGTCTTACTAGACAATTACATGCAAAATACTTTGGCATTTACTGATAAATATTTATTTTATGAAGATGCTATGAGTAAATATTAACAAATAAATATCTACATAAACAATTTTTTTTCAGATGAAGTCTTGGAAAGTCAAAATAGTAGTTAATTTAAATTTCTCATCCTTGAAACTTCTCACAAAAATTCTTAGGTTTAAAAACTGTTAGGATATTCTACATCAATCTCCTGCTATCCTTGAGAAATAGAAAGTAATTTTTAAAAATTTGGCCTATCAAAGTATGAAACAGTTACCATTATTTACCTATAGATTGCAAGCTAATGATTACAAATTGGTAGTCCTCAGTTGTTACACTACTGTTTTCTTACATATTTCAGAGTAACAGGCACTATCAAGAAATCTATTTATCACATCTAAGTTTATTAAAAAGACAAAAATTTTTTTGAAGTCTTTCAAATGCTAGTCAGGAAGGATCTATACTAAGCAAAGTTTTAAGAGAATAAGGTATAAAGGAAAGTGAATGGCTTGCCCAAGAGCACAAAGTTAGTAACCAAAGAAGCCTGGACTCAGGTCTTTTAACTCTAAGAAGCTATTTCTACTACACAATTCTGCCTCTAAAAAGAAAAATACTCTCCCATTTCAATGATATGAAACACATTAAGCCTTATTCAGTACATTTTGGCTTTTACTTAAATTACAAGTGATGGTATTTTCCAAACACTACATTAATTTTCATTTTACATCATATAAATTATAACGAATTAAAATATATCTAGGTTATTCAGTGAGCATGAAGAAAAGCATGACAAAATTTCACAGCTCCAAATCTTATTGCTTTCTTTTCTATCTAGTAATATTAACTTATTAAAACCTGAAGTTTGATTTTATGTATTAAAGTGTCATATACCAGGTTTCAAATAATCAAATTTCAACACATTGATAGAAAAATCACAACATTCATATAACTCCTGTATTCAAATAGTTAAAAAACGTAACTAGTATTAAAAATAGGGAATGCCCATCTATTTATCATTGCACAAGTGATGAGACAAGTCAGCCAGTGCTGACAGAGCACTTACCCAGTGCCAGCACTAACTAGTCCATGCACTTTACTAGTTGAATCCCCATAACAACCCTATAAGGTATTAAATATTATCATCCCCATTTTACAGATAAGGAAACCATCCTCTAGTGTCACACGACCTATACCAAAGCTATCCAGCATCCTGCAAAGATTTCCTTTCAAAATTCCAAGCCTTCCTACCATGTTCCTTAAACTCTTGTTGCATCGTAAACAAACTTACTTTCATGACTAACATCTTCACAACAGAATATTTCCCCACCTTTTCCTTTAAAATTTAAAACTAGCCTGACGATCTCTAACTCTGCCACCTGGTTCCTGAGGGAAGCTTCCTCATCTCCCATGCCCCATATACCAGTCTGGAAATCCCCCAGGTCACAAGGCTCACCCACTCTGACAGAGATTCCATTCTTAATGCTGCCATATACCCTCCTGTCATTTTTGTGGGGAAAATGAAATTTACAGAAACCACTTCCAGAAAAATTCACACACACATTATTGCAAACAATTTGACTGTTGGCCCCTGAGAGCTCTTTTGGTTCTTCCATTTAAAGCCTGCATACAACCCATAACCCATACCCCATCCCTGCCTGGCATTTTCTCAAAATGTGATCCGTGAACTACCCATATCAGAATCACCTAGAATGCTTATTTCAAGCAATGACACTGGAATTAACTTTGAATTATACTTTGATGGAGCTCAGGAGTCTGCATTTTAAACTCTCCTCAAGTGATTCTTATGGCTCATTAACATTAAGGCCCTCTGAAGACACATGGACCTGACTGAGAGCTTTGGTTCTAAAATACTCAGTTTCCACCTCTACCCCATCCATTGGCATCATTCTAGAAAACTTTAACTACCACTCCCACATATTAGCTTCATTTTTTTTTTTCCGTTAAATTTTTATTTTGTCAATATACACTGTAGCTTCGTTTTTTTTTAACCTCCTTTACATTAGTGAGCAGCACTTCCTGTCCCCATCAGCAACCCACTCCTGCCATTGCCACACCCAAGGTCCAGAACTACTCAACCTGTCAACAATCTTAAAAACAATAGTGTACTCTGCCCAACCTATCCATCTCCCTCTCCCACCAAATCTGATCTTCAGCCTCAGCCAGACTCCAATCCCATGAATTGTTTTCTCCCCTCCTAACAACCCCTCCCTCACAGCCTCAGTTCCTGCTGTGCCCAACACATATGACAGTCTCATGCCCTCTCATCAGCTATTGTGGATAGACTTCAAGATACCCACCCTGCACCTTCCAGCCCTGTCTCAGATGGCCACTGCAGGAGTTGAGTTGGGATGCCATAGCTAGTTTATAGGCTATTACGCTTAAACTTTTCTTCCATTTCTATTTCAGGTTGGCTTAGTGATAATAATCATTAGTATAACTAATACAGAGCACTTATTGAAATGGATAACAATTATCTCATTTAATTCTCACAACAACTCTATAAGGTGAACACTGTTATCCCCATCATAGACCAGAAACACTGAGGCTAAGAGAGATTAACTAGTTTGCCTAAGTTCCCACAGGTAGAATGTGACAGAGTTGAGATTCAAACCCATCTAGCCCCTTTCCACAGCCTGGGATCAAGTATTTTCCCTCCTGCTCTAGTAATAAAGGAGGAGAAAAAAAAGAAAAAGGAAAAAGCAACACAGTCACCTGGACTAGAAGAAAAGCAGGTTGGGACTCCCATTCAGCTAGAAAAGTCTGCCTTTGCTTTGCTCCCCACCTGCTCCATGTTAGGGATTCACGTTCTACCCTATCCTTAGCTTGTTACAACTCTTCTCTATAAATGGCAACAGACAGAGGTAATAAAACATGTTTTATAAACCTTATTAATGAGCTTTATATGTTGAAACCTTTGTCTTTTATTAGTCCAAACTTATAAAGAATAGCATGTAATGTGAAAAACTTTGAGATTGAAAATGAATACTGTGGCCAATTTTTCAAACTTACCTCTTATTTTTCTTGTAATTCTCCAATTGCTGGGACTGCATATGTTTGTGTCTTTCTAATTCACACTGCTCACATAAATCTTCCAGATGCAGCAGGTGGTTTTCTACCTCCTCAAAACTAGCCTCTAAATGAGCTGAAAGTGTATAAGATAAAAAGAAGAAACAAACATCAAAAATCAGAATCCTTGATCGTGAAATGTCAAAAGTTAAAAGTTTAAATTGTCAAGGCTCTGTTGCATTTGTTTAATATTCTTCATTAAACTTTCTTTTCTTGGGCCGGCCCGGTGGCGCACTGGATAAGTGCGCCGCTTGGGAAGCGCGGCGGCGCTCCCGTCCGAGGGTTCGGATCCCACATACAGACCGGTTCCCGCTCACTGGCTGAGCGAGGCACGGGAGCGGCACCGAGGGTTGCAATCCTGTTGCCGGTTCCCACATACAGACCGGTTCCCACATACAGACCGGTTCCCGCTCACTGGCTGAGCGAGGCGCGGGAGCGCCACCGAGGGTTGCAATCCCGTTGCCGGTCCCCGGTCCGGTACAGGGGCAACACTGAGGGTTGCGATCCAACTTTCTTTTCTTTTTTTTTTTTTTCTGACCGGTAAGGGGATCGCAACCCTCAGCACGGTGTGGTCCGCGCCACGCTCAGCCAGTGAGTGCACCGGCCATCCCTATATGGGATCTGAACCTGTGGCCTCGGCGCTACCAGCACCGCACTCTCCTGAGTGAGCCACGGGGCTGGCCCTTCATTAAACTTTCTTGAAGAGAAATAACATACACTGGCCAACATTAAAACATACTTCAAATTACCTTTTTTGGCTATATTTCAAACATTTTCAACATGTAACTTTCCAAAATACTTTACTTTACTAAATAGGAAGATGAAGAAATGGAGTATCTTGATTAACCAAAAGTTATATGCTAATGACCTCATATACATACATGAATAGCCAATTTTCAAATAATGAAATACAGCAAAATTTAATTAACATAAATTACACCTGACAATTTAATATTTGCGATTCCAAGTTACTTTAGCATTTGTTTTGCCTTTGGCACATCATATACATAAATTTTCAAGGCATTCTAGGTATGTAGGGTTACCAGGCTAGTCAGTGGTTAGGTGGGGAAGAGACTCAGCTCCATAGGTCAGTTGATTAGTCTTTCACTAGTTTACTCTGCCTCTAGGCCACAGAGTTTTGCAGCTGTATTGGAACATGGATAGTCAAATCCATCACTGAAAAGATTCAAGACCAAAGCCTAGAGAAACTAATTCAGTGTTTTGCCCAAGGTCACATACCTAGCAAAGTGCAGTGAAGAACCCAAACTGAGTTCCTCTTACACTACAATGACTTCCAACTGATAGGATGCTAAGTAAACCAAGACTTCACAGTTGTAGGGGTAGGGACTGGTTGTTTTCTCATGCAACAGAAAAGCTTTAGAGGTCAAAGATCTTAGAACTCAAACAGTCTCATAGCCATTTATCAAATACCAACTAACACATGCCAGTCACTATGCCAGACACTAGGCTACAAAGGTAAAAAGTACGAGCCTTGTGCTCCAGGAGCTTATAGTAGGGGGGGAGGCATATTCCAGTGGCAACAAAGTCCAACAGAGCTGGGCTGGCAGGTTAGTGCAGCTGGTTAGAGCACAGCCTTACAATATCAAGGTCAGAGGTTCAGAGCCCCATATCAGTCAGCCCCCCCCCCCCAAAAAAAGTCCAATGGAGCTGGACATTTGGGAACTCGAAGGAATGGCATGTAACACGAGGCAAAGCTCAGCAGGACATGACTCCTGAATCGGGAGGGGCCACGACCCAGCAGGGAACGGCACAGCAGAGACGAGCAAACTGTGCAGTAGCCTTCCAGTCTCATGTGCACTTAAACAGCTACAATACAACTCCTTCATTTACCTATTAGATTTTCATGTGACTTTCTAAGTTAGCTTTCCTAGCATCTAGGTTAGGAGCAAACTCCTCAAATTACAACTTGCAATTCTAGATTTATTAAGATACAAGTTTTGCCTGTTTTAAACCAATCTTTGTTTGATCCAAAGATCTATTAAATCCAGAAGCATAGACATTTTCTAATATCCTAAACTTTAACTCTACTAAGTATCTGTTCTTACAAAAACTTCCTCTTCTATTTGGTACAGCCTAAGGCTTAAAAACATGGATCTTGAAGAAAATAAAATGTTTTTGAAAACTGAAAATGGGATGACAAGTAATTTAGCAGTTCTCTTCCAAGACATTTTAGGTACTACTTTTTATCATATTCATGTATCACTGCAGACCATGGGAACTCTGGAAAAGGCTGATAATAATGAAGTTCATAATGGTTTTGAATCTATAGTCAGGGGCCACATAAAACAGCCAATATATGTGATTATGGAATGCCTAAATGAAATAATTTGAAAAATATAAATTTTAATCAATGAATAATTATATCTAAGATTTCTAAGACTGTCATAAATGGACATAAGGAGTTTATGTGGGGGAAACCGGCAAAATGTTATATTAATTATTTTCTACTACTTTATTAAATGGAAAAATGACTAAGAGGCTCAGTTTGGGAGCTAGTACTACTAGCACTGAAGAAGCAATATTCAGCTTATTCTTTTATAACTAGGTTGACAAGGTCTTAAAATGTACAAAAGACGATCAGAGCTAATAGGATTATTTAAAAGACTTTTTCACTTTGATTACTGATAAGATCTAGAATAATTAAATTTAATATGGAATCCATTTAACTCTAAGCTACTTGGTTCCTTCAATATCATGCACATATCCTTAGCATACAGAGGACTGGTTGAGAGTAGGGCTTTGAAGCACAAGCCTAGAAACCCAGCTCTGCTCTTTACAGGTGTGAATGCAGTGTGATGCTTCATCTATGCAAAGAGTGCTAACAACACACATCCTGCAAAGCTGCCAAAGGATTAAATGAGCCAAAGTACCTAAACTTAACACTTGACAGTTAGTAAATAATTGATGGTTGAATATAAAAAATGCAGAGAAAAAAATTTTATAAAGATTAGCTAAGTTTAGTAAAAGTCATTTAAAACTAATACTTTGACCAGTAATGATCATGATGTAAGCAAGATCTATGGATCTAATAGATCAAAACATCAATAACATTTTCATTTTTTCCTGACAAACTTATACATGTTAAAGTATACTCCAGGCTACATTCTTTGACTTAAGATCCCCTACAGGTGAGGGGAATTAAATTTCAAATAATTTTCCTAAAAAGAAAATATGCAAATGAGTCAATAATTACTCTATACTGGAAAACATATATGTTCTTTTTACCCATTTGGACAGATGACAATTTCCACTTAGATTCTAGCTCTGTTGCTGCAAGGCTGAGGCCAGGAACCTGAACGAAGATGATCCCTAGGCAGGACAATTAATTTCTCATGGACAGAAATTCTGGTCTAGGTATAAGTTGTACTTGCTGCCCTAGTCACTCTTCTGTTAGCAAAATGGGAACCAGGTGAAAATGTGTGAGTGGTTCAGTACCACCCGGGAACTCCTAATGAGAAAACAGCCACACATCCACAGCCAACAGGATCACTTTCTTGTGTTGAACGGCAAATTTACATTAAAAATGCTTGGAATCAACAGTGGTTATTTTACTGCTACCACCAAATTCATATTTATGTTATCCCCTTTAAAAAGCTTCAAAGGCTCCTGAGTCTTTACAGAATCAAGTTAAACTCCTAACTTAGCATTCAGGGACCTATTGCCCTCTGGCCATAACCTCCTTTCACATTCTTACTACTACTTTCCTTCACATATTCCACATTACAGCAAACAAGGCTACTCAGCATCCAGGAAGAGTCTCACACAGTCCTGCCTCCTTGCCTTTGCCTGTCACAGAAATGCCTTTGCTTGCCCCTCTCTCACTTTTCAGGCTCAGGCCAGGGCTGTTCCTTCCTCCATCTCACAGGGCTCTCCTCTTCTGTGCTTCCACAGACCTCTGAGCCTTACACAGGACTTATACTCTGACTGACATGATACAACAATTTGTATACTCTCAACTCTTTCAGGAATCAGTAAGGGTTTTAAGAGTGAAGACTGTCATGAAAAAAAAAAGACGAAAAAAAAAAAAAAAAGAGTGAAGACTGTATTTTTTGCATCTTTGTATCCCCTAATACCTAGTCTGTTGAATTCCATGAAGAATGATTGCTGGTAATAAAATGATTCTATTACTCTAAAATTTAAAACAATCAAGAAAGCAAATCTATGATTCATCTAATTTAAATATTGAGATTATGCTAAGTTTTGTAAAAGAATAAATTAAACATGGGCAGAGAACTTAGAAAATATTAAACAACATGATGGTACTCTTTAATTAGTATTTCAAGCCAGGCCACATTATCAGTGAGTTAAAGCAGAAGTAGTAATGGAAATTTTCCGTTTTAACTCTTAACAGGCTTGAAATCAATAATAAAATATAGAATAACTATACTGAAAAATAAATTTTCCTCCCTTTTTATATTAAAACCTTTAAAAAAAACTTTACAAGCACACATATGATGTTTATTATGAATATTTTATTTAAATATTTTATTTAAATTTAAATTGGCAGAAATTCAATTTCCATGGCACGGCCTTCTCATTTCCTGTTACAAAACAAGTTGAGTAAAACAAGGCGAGTAAATTTGGTAACCAACTTAAAACGCATGTACATAAAACACTAGCAGGCCTCCATGGACACAAACATACCTTTACAAGAAGCTCAAGCCTCACCATTTTGCTCGCTATAACAACAGCATATGTCTCATTTAGTGATCAGTGGAAAAGATAGGAGGAATTTTATTGTGAAAAGCCATTTGGGAATGCCTGACAGCTGTGCAGGAAAGAGCTTCACAAATCTTTGTGAGAAGACTCCCAGAGGAAGAGCAATTCTGTCTGGAATTTTTCTTTGTGCCATTTGTTTCAAATATTCATACATACTATATGTAGCATAACCACTGATACATGAAGAATGAAGCAGCACACTAAAATTAATTGTTTCACACTTAATGAGCTCTTTCCTAACAAAATAATTAGCTTCAAGGAACAAAGAAATCTTCTTTGGCTGCAGACCCACAGGCCATAGAGGCCAGGTACTAAGACTCTTCAAATGCTTAATGTAACACTTTTAAGGACTAAAGTAATAAGGTAATGACAGTATGGTAATAAGGAAACTTTAAGAAGTGCATTAACTTGGAAAAGCTATTATGGAACAAATGAGATCTATGTAGTAGGCAAAAAGGTGTCTAAAGAGAGTTACTGTGCCTCTTGAAGGGTCTACTTTTAGAAAGTAACTTGGACAATAAGATAATCTAGTTCCTGAAACACTAACAGCTGTGACAGTCTCCTTGTTAGATGCCCCCTCAAATTCTGTACAGAAAAAAGCAAAACAATAATGTATCAGGCTAGGTCAGAGCAAAAGAAAGGTACAAACTCAGTATATGGCTGCCGTTCTCTTACATCACTTTGTTACCTAAGAATTAACAGAATCTTCTGTTATAGACGAAGGCAATATTCTTAAAATAGGTCATATAAAATTAAGAGAAAATTCAAAGACAAGTCCTTGATGGTTTAAACATCAATAAAGGAATAGGATTAGACTACCCTCTAGTGGAAGTTCAAGAGAATTTAATAAATACTTTTCAAATGTATTTTTCCAATTTTATAACACACTGTGATTATTTCACAAAATAAGTAAATAGAATCTAAATATTCTATTTTACCCTTACTATCTTTCAATGTATGGAATACTACATTGTTCATCTCACCACATTTAATGCTGTGGTTTTGTATTCTGAACTGTTTTTTAGTACAAGCTAAACTGCATAACATTCATCCAAACCCTTCTGTCAAAGCACAATGGTTTTGTAAATCTGCAATGGCTAGACAGGCTCCACTAGAAAGTCAGCATCTTGATCGCAGGTACCCACCCTTGCTCACTACTATGTCCCCAGAGCCTATAACAGCACGTGGTGCACAGCAGGTGCCTAGCACATACCAGGCACTGTGCTAAGTGCTTTATATTTGTTGCCTCATTTTATCCTCCAACTACTTGTGAGGCAGGTACTCTCATCCTCATTTTGCAGATGAAGAGACTAAAGCTTGGAGTGGTTAAGAAAACTGCACGGGTCTCACCGAAAGTTGTAGAAATGGGATCCAAAACCCATACCTAAAAGTTCACAGCCCTCGTTTTCCGGTTCCCAGTATAACTTTATTATTTCTTTTTTAAATGACCTGGCTTCTCGTTAATTATCAATTAAATAGGCTTTTGAAATCAATATAAAAGGATTATCAGATGTGACTTAAATATAGGTCAGTTACTTACTTAAATATAGGTCAGTTCTAAGGTGTTTTTATTTTTTATTATTGCTTAACTATTTAAGCCTTGTAATGTTATGTCAAAGTATTTATGTAACAATAGGATGTATTTTGAGGCTACTAAAAAAAAAAAAAGAATCCAGTAGTATATGAGTGAAAATTTAAGACTCTAAAGTACTTCCAATATCTAATAATGATGCACAAATGCATTAAAATGAATTCATAAAGTGCATTAATTATACTATGTTTACACAACCTACCCCACCAAATTTGGCTTCAAAGTGTTCTCCTACTATAAAGAATAAGAATACCAGCACTGATTCCATGAAGCTTCAGTTGCTTAGCTAAAAGTCTCACAATTTCAAAATATCTCTCTTTGAATTTATTCTAGGCCAAAAACTACCAGGCCTCTGGAATTCCAAGTTTTTACATGCTTTCTTCCACAGTTAGTCATTCACTACACTAAGTATAAATATCAGGCAAATAACAGCAATAGACTAAAACCCAAAGGCAGTGTGTATTTCAAATGCTAATGGATAATTCAGATTGGCAATAGACATTAAAAACAAATCTGGATTTTTGATATATCTTCTAAGAAAACTGAACTAACTCTCCAAAAGGAGCTTAACATAGGTTAGACATACACTAGGGGGAAAAAATGATTCGAATTTATTTAGAAGCAACTATCTGTCCAGAAAAGTTCTTCAGAGAAAACTTTAATTTGCCTTTTGTGGTAGATGTTCTCAGATGAATAAAGAGAGAGAATTCAAGTGAGCATTTAGGAGGCCCATCCATTCATTTAAGAAGCCAAAATGCAGTTTCTGGAGATTAAGATCACGTATTACCAAATATCAAACATTTTTAAGGATATTAGAATCCTAATTGAGAATGAAAATACAGTATATTCTAAGAAAGACATATATAGACTGCATTTCCTAAGCAGAACTAACTGTGGAAATACTCAGAATTGTGGCAAAATGCATTCAATCAGCAGAGTGACATTAAACAAAGAAAACAACTATTTACAAATAGAATTTAATCTCAGTTGGGGAAAAAAAAGAAGGGAGGTTATCATAGGAGAATCTCTCTGAAAGAAAAACAAAACCAATGGAAAGCAAGTGACTCAAAAAGATGCATGTTAAGCTAAAGAAATGGGCTAAGAAGAAAATTCCAAATATCCTGAAGGCTGTTACCAACCGTTAGTTATCCAAGGCTTGAGAAGGATCATTACTGTACCTACAAGAGGGAAATAATGCAGAGGGCCACCACTGCTATTTTACACTTCTCCTAAGACCCAGAATCTCTCTCCCATGCCCTGTCTTCAGATATAACAAAACACAGACCCCAGAAGGCATCTGTAACAGCTGGAAGCTTGGAGAGTACAGTCCATAAAGGCCGACTGACAGCTGCCACCCTCCTGCCTAATCTCCCACCGAGAATACTATCACTATGTGACTCCGAGCAAGTCACAGCCTCCCCAAGATTTAGTTTCTTTATCTGTAAAGTGAGGATAATTAAAGCTACTTTTGTAAGGTTCTTGTGAGGATTAAAGGAAGTATCTAGAAAGCAAATAGCAATCTCAGACATATAGGTGCTAGAAATGTTAGCTACTGTTATCAGCAACAGCATCCCCAATACCATTTGTCTACTTCATTCACGCACAAAAAATGTTTTATGATTTACTAATTACTTGCTTTGTAAATCAGTTGTTTTTCTCTAAATAAACTGATATTAAAAAACAAGAGGAGATGACAGGATATCCTTAGCTTCTCACCTATAAGAACAGATCAGGTTATCAGCTCAAGAAGTTTATCTCCTGTATATATAGCTCCCATCTTCTACTAAGATCTCAAGCTTGATTAGAAAATAGTAAACCATTATATTATCCTCAGATAAAAGGTAATTTTCTGAATATAAACCCAAGGAAAAAAGAATATCAACATAATCCATCCAAATGAAAATAAAATAAAAATAGACTTCCACGAAGTATAAATTTAGCCAAAAAGATAACCCTCACATAACCTGATTTGAGCAGGAAAAATATACTGCTAGACTACGAGAAGCTCTAGGAGATCTAAATTTTAAAAACAACTTCTAGAGTACATTCTACAATCAGGACAAAGGCACCCTAATAACCCTTTTTATTTTCTACATTTATACGTTCAAACAACAAGATCTAATGTCACAAAGATAGCCCTGAGTCACTTTAAGAATCAACAAAATTATAATTGTGTTTCCTGAGCTAAACTGAGGCAGAAAAAGTTAATGGTACATTTTAGAAATCACTTCCACATTTTAAATCATTTTCTGTCTAATCCTCAATTAAACAGAATATGAAATTAACTAGTTCTAATTAGTTAATATCCTATTAACCAAGGTTAATTAAGGTTAATATCCTGTTAACCAAGAATTTAATATATTCTAGAAAGCTTTGCAATTACACCAAGTCCTGTCCAAACTGTTCACATTCCTAAAAGTAACATACATATGCAACCATCAAACTTACCTAGATTTGCTGTCACAGATTCTAAATCTGCTATTAGACCTGGAAGCTGCTGGAGCTGCTCCTGCAACTCTATTAGGCTCGTCTTCTTTTTCTCCCAGTGTGCGGACAGCATAACCACCTCGCTATCCACAAGCTGCAACACAGAGGAGGAAGAATAAAGTGAAACCCGATTTTAGGCACAAAGAAATTATAGTTAGCATGATGAGATTTACTCAATGTTATCTTTAACAATCCCTCTACTGAGGGTAGATGACAGTACATTCAAAATAAGACTGAGTTGTTTTCTTTTTTAGAATAGAACCAACCTAATATTCAATGCAGGAAACCTCAAATTACTGCTTGTATCAGTACATCTAACCCCAGAGAAGAGAAAGTTCACAAATGCCCTGAGAAACCACTTCTAAGTATACCCTGTTTTTAAGTAAAACATGTATTTGAAAATCCAAATCTAGGAAAAAATAAAACAAAAAACTACCACTAGCAACAGAAAACAAAAACAAACCCAAAATACAATTAATGGGTAATTATTTGTTTTACAAAAGGAATTCTTTTAACAGAAAAGCTCCATAATACATTTAGAATATACCACGATTCGATTTACATTTAAAGAGGAACACATCACATAAAGATAAATGTACTTGAATATGAAGCAATTATTGAAGCAACTGATCAATTCCAGAAAAAGAAGAAAAGGATTTAAGTTAAAAAAGGAATTCAGCAGATGTAAAAGACTGTAATAGCAGGGTTGTAAGATACTAGCCTAGGCTAAGATAATTCTAACTTCTTTTCTTGAAGGCTGTAAAGAAAATGACAGACATCAGTTTCTCCCAGACAATTTGTTTTGTTCTTCAGATGGTGGAAGGGGAAACAGCCTAGAATAAGATTTAGAAGGGGCAAGGAGAGGTCATGTTTGATAACATCACCAACAATAAGCAAGAATTGTAAAAAATAACCATATTTTGTACAATAAAGGTTGCAAAATCCATTATATAACAGAAGAAAATGCATTTGAATTTTTTATATAAAACTCACTGAGTTCATAATTAAATTATTTTTTTAAAAAGACATGTATACATCCCAAGATTAAGATTCTTCAAGAGTCAGAATTTGAATACAACTGATTCTTACTAAGTCTCACTAAAATAAGAACTATAGAGAAATTAATATATCAAAATAAGACAAAAAATTATTTGTATGTGGTGCTAGATTGTTTTTGTTCTTACACTGCAATGTGGTAAGAATTCACATTTGAAGTAAAGGAAACAAGCTCCCACACACCTCCCTTCTGTTTTTCAGCCCACACTGGAGATATCCACATCATCTCTCACATTCAAGCCTCAACTGAATGGGGAGGCAATATCAAGCTTAATGCAAATTGCATTTCTCATTAATTTTGTGTACTTAAAAATGTCCATTGCCAACTGATATTTATAAAGATCTCTAAAAGTAGCTTAAAAAATACTGAACATTGCTTGCTAACAGATACAGCTGTGGTGTGATAAGGAAGCCAAGGTTTGAAACAAGGATCTGTGTTCGTAAAATCTACTTATGATATTCAACAAACTTACACTGACCACTCGTTACTTGCTAAGCACTGTTTTAGGCACCAAAGATGCAATGGTAAACATAGCAGAAAGAAAATCCTGCCCTCTTCGTGTTTGTATATCGGTGGCAAGCCTCACAAATTCACTTAGCTTCAAATTTTAAACTCTAAAAAAGAAAAAATAATTCCTATATCACAGGGCTGTCTTGAAGATAAATAAAATAAAATCTTTTGCCTAGTACATGGCATATCTTGAAAAAAGTTTGTTAAATCTTACTTTGGTTAATTAGGTCAATATTTTGAAAAAGCCAGAATAAACAATTTTTAGATATTAATCATTTCTTACTGAAAATTAAAGTACAACATATTTAAATATTAAAACTGAACTATAGTTTAGTTCATATCTTCCATAAAATTGAAAATTATATTCTGAAAACAGAATTAAGAAGTGTTTGTAGAAAGGGTATATCAGAATGCACTAAAATATTTTAATTTAAAAGAATAGGAGGTTGAATAGATTCTCAAAAATCAGTATCAATTATATAATAATACTAAAACATTTTGAGCATTTTCTATGTGGTAGGCCCCATGCTAAGCAATTTTCTTATATTATCTCATTTAAACCACACAGCAACCCTGTAAACTAAGCAATACCATCAGCTCCATTTTACAGTTGAAAAAAAACGAAGTTGTAATGAAGCTAAGTCACTTTCCTAAGGACCATAGTAGACTTAGACTCAAAAAAGGGAATTTTTTTTTCCTTTTTGTCTTTTTTCGTGACCAGTAACGGGATCACAACCCTCGGTGTCGCGCCCGCACCACGCTCAACCAGTGAGCGGACCGGTCTCTATATGGGATCCGAACCCTCGGCGGGAGCGCCGCCGTGCTCCCAAGCCCCGCACTCTACCAAGTGCTCCACCGGGCCGGCCCTAAAAAAGGGAATTTGACAATAAGCCCAGATGCTTAATTAACATACTAGGAATTGTGCTGTAGGGATATATGAAATGAAGAAAAGCAAAAATCTAGCAAAAGAAAGGGTTCTGATGTCTGTACTGTTACCAATTCATTTTATCATACGAAAATGATAAAAAATGAAAAAAAAATCATTTTTATTTAATGATAAAAAATAAGCTATCTCCAGAAGGCCAATTTTTCTGCCTCCAAGTAAACAACTCTGAATAAATCCAGATTCAATACCAGGAAATGAAGCTTGTGAGCTAATAGTGCTTCATTCCAAAACTCCTCTGGTGGACACTGAAGTTAGGAGAATAAAGAAAAATGAAGGAACACCAATGATTTACAATATGGATAATAATAGGACCTAACTTGGCATAAAACGCAACAGTTCAGAGTTTTGGGCGATACATAGTTTCATTTGATTTCCAAACAACTTTGGTAAGCAGAATAAATGGTGTTATACCATTTTATAGATGAGGAAACTAAGACAGGGGAGAGAATTATTTACCCCAGGTTAAAGTGTATTAATGAAGCAAGGACTAGAAGCTAGGATTTCCAAAACCCAATTGAATTCACTTTCCGCCACAGGCAGAGGAAATCCACCCTTGACCACAAAGAGAGTGAAGCAATCTAATTTAAGTGGCTTACACATCAAACTGTTAAATTAATGAATCTTCAGAGTTCAGTTTGAAGGCAAGCACATATTTCATAAGAATAGGAATTAGAAGCAAAACACTGGCAGACTAACTTTAGAAAACTGCCCTCAGTCTAACCCCTAAGTCATTATTAACTATTTATTCATTTATATGTTGTTAAGGGAGAGGGGAAAAAAAATCAAAGAACTTGTTTAAAAAAAGCCTAGACAACAAAATTATCATTGAACAACTGTTTGTTTTATAAGATATTGTTCTGAATTCCAAGACTACACAGTAAGAATTAGCTTTAAAGAAGATGAGTAGAAAATAATTTGTTAAACAAGATGAAATTGACCATAAGTATATTTGCCCTGGGAGGCTGATACTGTTTAGATAAAAGCCACCAAAGACACATGAGCAGGTCTGATGAAAATAACACACGATAAGTATAACACTACACATATTAAAGATATACATTTAAATATTTGTGTCAACAATACATCACAGAGGGCTTTAAAATAAATTTTCATTTTTCAAGCTGATAACTGTACTTCTGGAAAGCAACAGAGGTACTTTTGATAAGATGTGGGTTTTTAAATAATCAAGTGCTCAACTCTGCAAAAATTTAAGTTTAAAATCCCCAAGTAGCATAAATTCAATAACAGATCTTACAGGAAATTCTTTCTCATATATATTATGAAACGCTTCTTACAATCAGAAGAATGATTTTTGTTAAAGCTCCTCTGTAGGACATAGACATGTTAGTTCTCCATTAACATCGTTTGTGAGATTCATCCATGTTGATACCTGAAGGTGTAGTAGTTCACTAACTTTCACTGTTTTATGGCACTTGTCTTTATGAATAATGCTTCCATTAACATCGTTTGTGAGATTCATCCATGTTGATACCTGAAGGTGTAGTAGTTCACTAATTTTCACTGTTTTATGGCACTTGTCTTTATGAATAATGCCATAATTTATCTGCAGACATGGACTTTGAGACTGTCTAAAGTTTAAGCAAACGTTACTACATACATTCTGGGGCACACATATAAGAGTTTCTCAAATAGGCCGGCCCGGTGGCGCACTGCTACAGTGTGCCACTTGGGAAGCGCGGCGGCGCTCCCGCCGAGGGTTCGGATCCCACATACAGACCGGCCGCTCACTGGCTGAGCGAGGGGCGGGTGCAACACCAAGGGTTGCGATCCCGTTGCCGGTCCCAGTCTGATACGGGCGCGACACTGAGGGTTGCGATCCGTTGCCAGTCACGAAAAAAAGACAAAAAGGGGAAAAAAAAAAAGAGTTTCTCAAATGAGTTACAGATCTGTCTCCTCATCCCCCAGGGCCTAGGGTATCTACACTCCCCCCTCCCCACGCCCTGCAGCCTACATGCAATGCTCTGGAAATATCACTAGGAGAATTGTTGTTTAAAAGGTATATGCAGCTTGAACTTCTACTTAATGCCAACTCATTTTTTTTCTAATAAGGTTATTCCAATCAATTTACACTCCCAACCTCTAGTTGTTTGTCATCACATTTCTTTCAAGAGAAGAAACAAAACTGTCATGTGCAAATAATGACTGTCTTCACAGAAAACTCAAAGCTTCTTACATTTTTGATAATCTAATGAGTGGAAATTCGTGGTTTCAATTTGCACATCCTTGATTGCTAAGCAAGGTTGAACACGTTTTCATGTTTATTGGCCACTCATGTTTTCTCTTCTGTAAAATGCCCGATATCTTTTCCCACTTTTCTATTGGGTTATGGTCCTTTTTAAAATTGGTTTGTAGGAGTTCTTCATATTTTCTGAACACTGTCCTCTGTCTTGTGACTTGCTTCTGAATTGCTTAATTTTTCATGGTTTTGTTTGATGAACAGAAACTGAAAAAAATTATCAATATTTTTGTGTATGGTTGGTGCTTTTTACACCTTGTTTAAGAAATCTTTCCCTATCCTAAGGTCTTAAACATATTCTCTTCTACTATTTTCTAAAAGACATAGTTTCTCTTCCACATTTAAGTTTTAATTGAGCCAAAATTTGAACCAAGGTCCTCAACTACTTTTATTAAGTATTATGCTAGAGGTTCTACCCCACGTAAAATGACATGAAGAAATAAAAGTTGTATGAATTGGAAGGGAAGAAACAAATGTACGATCTGCACAAAATAACCCCCACCCCCAAATACAAATTATTAGAATAAGAGTAAAATAACAAGATGGCTGAATATGGAATCAAAATACTGCAAGTCAAATACTGCAAGTTTTTGGTAGGTATCAGGACAAAAAAGCTGTCTTCTATTAATATGCTAAAATTGATTTACTCTGAATAGGTACTTGATTTTATTGAGTATTTTCTGCATTTGATGATCATTTTCTCCTTTAATATTGAATGTCATCAAATGCATATAAAAGATTTTCCAATGTCAAATCAACCCTTTAATCCTGGAATAAACCTGGTATATTTTGTTTTTTATGCATTGCTAGATTTGGTTTACCAACACAGCCACATGCTGAAGAATGTCTTCCAGGCAGAATGCCTTTTATTATCCAATATTCACAGAATATATGAATATCAATACAAATTTTGGCAAACATTTATGTAAAAAACTTTATATTTATACTTCATACACCTTTTCAAACAATGTGTGAGAAAATTTCCAAATTGCATTTCAAATACAATTGTTAGAACATCAAAATCCTGCATGCCAGGAGACAGCGCGATCCTGAGAGGTGTGCGCTCTGATACCAGAGTATTGATTGCATTTCCAAGAGCAACAAAAGACGAATAATTCTTTCAACAACGATCCTACATCGACAAACAAGCGGCAGCAAGTTTGAGGTTTTGGGTCCGACACAGAAGAGGACTCCTGAGAGCACCCAAGCCCTGCTGCGGGAACGAGCGATCAGCCCGGACAGCGGGGGCCAAGAAGGCCAGCAGAAACAGCGCAGAAGCGGAGTGAAACGCGCTGGACTGGCCCAACTCTGCGAGCTCTGTGAGTCACCCCCAGCCCAGCCCCACTTGCGGGGTGAAGCCCGACTGCTCCCTGCCCGCCTGACTCCCGCCTACCACACCAGGCCAGGCGCCCGCAACAGAGATGCCTCCATTTTCTCGGGTGGGGGCGGAGACGGCCGGCTTAAAGCAGGCAGGCCAGCCATCTCTGCATGGAGCGGCTCCTCACTGAGACGTGCCATTTGCTTACCTCGACGCGGGGCACCCCGGGGCCTGTGGACCGGCCTACAATCCCACTCTCCCCGTGGATCTCAGACGGGACTGGTAGCGTGGGGAGCCTCTGGCCAGCGTCGGGAGGGCAGGGAAGAGGAGCCCG
>NW_007729513.1:0-519 GCF_000696425.1 Galeopterus variegatus | reverse complement strand
CCTGGGTGTCAGCCCCAGGTAAACTCCCTGTTTTCAGGAGGCAGATTCCATCTTTGGGGGCCTCAATATGGAAGAACCCCTAACTGATTTCTGGTGGGGAGAGGGGAGCCCGGAGACCCCTCGAGCTACATTGAAGTTGCTAGTGAGCTCTCCAGAAGGGCCGACCTGTGCGGGGGGGGAGTCAAGGAGGAATTGTGTGCCGAGGGACCCTCCCCCGAGGAGTTCACTCCCGGCAGTCGGAGAGTCAGGACACCTGCTGCACAGGGCGGGGCAGGGCACAACTTTGATGACTCAACTGAAAGTCAAGGTTTGTAGAAGACACGCCTCAGCCCTGTCCTGAGCACACACAGTGGGGAGGGGCCCGGCAAAAGGAGGCGGAATCTCAGAAATAAATAAAGAACAATTACACACCCTGCAGGAACGCTTTGCAAGGCTCAATAGCCCCATCTAGTGTTCATAGAGTGTGAAAACGCCCTGATAGTGAAGGGCAGAAAACACACTCCTTTACGAGAATTGAAT
>NW_007729512.1:230247-235944 GCF_000696425.1 Galeopterus variegatus | reverse complement strand
AAATATCTCTTATGACTGGCCAACTATTCAATTACAACTTTTAAGGTCATTGCTCTGACACAACCTATTTCTAAGACTCATAGAAATTAATTTGGAAATTTATCTCAGTTATTTTCTAGATTTTGTGTTTGGAACTCTTTGTTCATTTATAATGTTATGCTGAACTATGAACAAAATAAGCAGACAAAAGCTTCAGATTCTATCATTTTACAACAATGTGGACCTCCAGGCATGAGATCATAAGGAAAATTTTCCAACTCTTATGTTTATGGCCTTGGCCATCAGCCATGAACTGTCACATCATCCTGGCTAGCACTATAAGGATGTAGCACATGGCCACATGGCTTGCAGGCAGTGATAGGAGTAAGCTATGGTCCTAGTGCTTAGGATAATTATTGAGCCATGCACAAAATCCAGGTAAAGTCTAGTAGTCAAAGGTAGCATTGGCTGGAGGGATTGGGGAAGACTGCTAGCTGTTACCCAAAATCTGTTTTCTCCTTTCTGGACAAATAACCAGATGATATTTCCCAGACTCCCTTGCGTTTAGATGTCCCCATGTGACTGAATTCCAGCCAATAGAATGTGAGTAGACATCAGGTGTGCCACTTCCAGTCCTGCCCCACAAATAATTTCCCTTATTCTTTCCTCCATGTTCTTTTCCCCTTATAACTGGCAGGAATGGTGACAACCCCCAAGGTAATCTTGGCAGCCACAGTTCGAAGATGGCACACTCTCCACCAGCCTGGATCCCTGAATAATTGCATGGATGCGGTCCACTCCATCAACCTGTTCTATTCAGTGCTGTTACACAGCAAAAATCAAACTTGTACTGTGTTAGAGCCATTATACATTTGGGAACCTATTTGTTATGGCAGCTAGCTCCCCTTAACTAACATGGCAATAAATAGGATCAACCTCTCCATATGGCCCTTTGGACTTCCATGAGCACGGTCTCAGTCATTGTTAGTCTCTCAAGCAGAAGATTCCCAATGACCGTAAGTACTCAGAATGATGCCATTTTGAGGCTGGCCAACAGTGGGACCAGGTACATCACCACACAATAGACTCAAGTTGGCATCATTCTCGGTGCATTCTGATTCCTTTGAAATTAGACACCATCATCAATGCCTATGCATTGCCCTGATTCTTAGACTGAAAGGAAGTGGGCGAGAGGTTTAGTTTCTCTATTACTTGTGTGTTGTGACTTTTCCTGATGGTAGTGCATTCTGATTCCTTTGAAATTAGACACCATCATCAATGCCTATGCATTGCCCTGATTCTTAGAATGGAAGGAAGTGGGCGAGAGGTTTAGTTTCTCTATTACTTGTGTGTTGTGACTTTTCCTGATGGTAACTAGTGATTCCAGAGGTTTCAGGGCAGGATAACTATGCACAGAATGGCTAGCTTTCTCACAACACAAGTATGGTTACCCACACTGATGGCACGGTTGTTCAATAAGTCAGCAGAATATATTTCCATCATGGAAGTAGCCCAAATGGCCTTTTAGCCTCACAGAGCAGGATCACCAGAGTGGGCTTCCTATTACCACTGAGGCCACTCCATCATGGAAGGGATCACTAGAACTCCCCCTGGAATGTGCACACATAGGCAACTGCTTTCTCCATTAACAGGGCATTTGTATGTTATTTCTTCCCTCTGGAATGCCCCCACCCTCTTCCCACAGCTAACTGACTCCTAGCATTCTTTAACATTCAGGTCAAGTTGCATCTACTTTGAGAAGTCTGTGATCCCTCAGAATAGGTTAGCATCTTTCTTCTCTGTTTTTCAATAGTACCATGAGCATATTTCTATGTATTAGCCAGTTGTACATTTATTTACTGTTATCTCTCTCACCAGACTGTGACTTGGGGACAGTGGCTGTCTTTCCTCTTGCAAACTATCTTGCCTTCATCATCATGTGTTATTCAAGAAATGTCCGTTGATGAATTAATAAACACTTATTTGGTATCATATAGACTGAGAAACAAATTAACTAGCTGGATTTTCAATCTCTAACTATTATGTCACCATATAGTTCCAACCTACATTTCCCCAGTCACCATTTCCTTGGGTGTCTCATTTCTCCCTCTTAGCAACTCAGTGATAGTCTCTAACATGCTTTATTTCCCAGGATAAAGATAGAACATAAAAGCCATTAAAGGGTTAAACCTGTAGTAATCTGTTTGACATGAGAAGAAAAAGATACGAAGAAATTTTAATAAAAATACAACCCTACTAGGACTTGGACTCATTACCTCTGCAATATAAGGAAGACACAAAGCAATGAGAATTTACAGGTGTTAATTAGCCAACAGAGGGCTCCTCGATTGTTCCCAAAATACCATACAAACATAGAGAAATAGAAAAATTCAATCAAAGAGCATTCCCTGACTCATAAGAGGGACTGCACGTGTGCACAATGTCATGCAAATCAGGTTTAATTTACTGCATGTTTTTCTGCTTCCACCAAATTTGTTGAGCAAAATGGATCTTTCTCTGCTCCTAGCTGTAAATTCCTGCCTCATCAAAGCATGCTTGGATCAAGATGTTGTTTTCCAACTGATGCTTAAATAATAACAGAAGAAATTTTCTATGCAAATATATTAAATGGTTATTCCCATTGGCAGCATTAATTTGGAAATATTCCCCATTGCTCTGAGGAGTTGACTTTCTTTGGGTAATAGGAGCATGTGTGGAACTTTATTCTGAACCCAAGCAGTTGCTCTGCTAGGTATTCCTTTTCCCTGCCAGAGAATTGAGAATTAACCATTGTAATGGTTTGTTTGAAGGTGATTTAGATTATATCCCTGTAGCCACAATTAATTAAACCATATTCACAATTAAACATAGGTAGCACTTTGGGGGATATATCCACACAGTATCAAATGAGTCTAATGTTTCCACCACTGCATTGATCTGTTTTTGTGGTGAATTGTGGGTGCAGGCACAGGTACATTCAGCCTGTCAGAGCAATTGCCATAATCCAGCCACATCCATTTTCTCATTCAGGTGGTCACTGGTGGAGCCCCCTGCCATCTTCCTAGATTGTCTTGTTCTGGACACTCTGAGTATTCTGAAGATGGAAACACGTTGTATAGTTACAGCCAACACTTAAGCTAACACTTATGCAGTGCTTACCATGTGTGGAGCACTATGCAAATCACTTTTAAAATATTCATCTTTACCTATTTAATCTTCATAGCAAATCTACGAGGTAGGCACTATTATCTCCATGTTAACAAGTGAGGAAACTGAGGCACGGAGAGGTTCAGGAACTTCCCTAAGGTCCTATAGCCAGTAAATGGCAGAGGGAAGATTCAACTCACAGTCTGATTTGAGTCTTTGCTCTCAGCCATGACCCTCTGCTACCTCAGTTCCCAAAAAACCTTCGTTGAATAAATGAGTGGCCCAGAGAGTCAGACTGAAAGGGGTGATAAGGCTCATCAAAACAGACATGACTACCCACTGCCAAACGATGGTTCTCAATGGGATCTGCAAGCTGTCTGCAGTTCATTAAGCTTCTCCAGGTGTCATGCGTTTTGTGACAAGGACATGGTAGCATTTGTTTTCTGGCTTGTATTAATATTTTGTGAAGTCCAGACATTGCCTCTTGGTGCCTTATCCAAAGGAATGGTCACCTTCTCATGTATCATTTATTCTGGAGAATGTCTAGGTTGTTTTCTTGTGTTGATGAGTGGAGGTGGATTCACTGGTTCCAAGGTTTCTAGGCACCGCCAAAGTGGCTCACAGTCTGAAAATCTTACAAGCCATTGATCTAGGTGATGACACGTAAAGGTTTGGAAAGGGAGTGTGATCTGGGTGTGCTGTTGCTTGAAGGGGAAGCGGCTTCAGGTCTCCACTCTGAACTATGGGTAAGGAGAAGAGAACCAGCAGTTGATTGAGAAGGGGGGTCGTTTCTGACAGCGGGAAGATATAGGGTCTAGCTGACTCTGTGTGTTTCGGGGAAGCGGCTTCAGGTCTCCACTCTGAACTATGGGTAAGGAGAAGAGAACCAGCAGTTGACTGAGAAGGGGGGTCGTTTCTGACAGCGGGAAGATATAGGGTCTAGCTGACTCTGTGTGTTTCCAAGCACGGCACCACATCTACTGGCAGAGAACTGGCTCAAGTGGAGGGAAAGAAAGTCTGGATTTCTTCACTGATGAATCTGTTTTGTCTTGTTATTTTGGTTCTATTCATGATTGCATCAGATTAAGCATGTGTTAGGTTGAACCATATGAAACTGCTGACATTTGACCATTTTTTACTTACAAAAAAATGGCAATTTTGTACAGATCAACCTAATAATAGCAGTTTTTGTATATTATCCCAAACATAAGCATCATGGTCTTCCAACTTTAAGAGCAAGGAGAGACATCCTACCAACCTCTTCGTCATCCAAAGTGAAGCATTTACAGAGTGGCTCGTGTGCAGAGGCCTGATTAGATGTAAAGGCTATTCTGATCAATGACATGGGCAGAAAGAGGAGGCAAACCCAACACAGTCAGCATGTGTGCCATGCGATCACAGCTCTGCCTCCTCCAGCGCTGTCTCTAGATTTAAACAATAACCTTTGAATTTATGTTGTTTGACATCCATAGGTTATTAGAAAACTGGTCATAAATACAATTTAAGCTTAATGAAAATGTATTTAGTCTTTCCCATGTGCTTTCTCTTAAGTGTTAGAGTAGACATAGGGATGGAACAAACAGAGATTCTATCCTCAGGGGCATTTTAAATTCATTTGACAAATATTGTAAAACACCAGATGCTTTAATATTTTAAAGTGCCAGGATCTGGCTCTCTCTGCTCCACCATTTCTGCTATGTGAGACCCCTAGGTCATTGTTGTCACCATCAAGGCCTTCACCACATGTGTTCCTTGGACTTTGGACTTCCTAGCCTCAGAAACTGGAGAGTCTCGTATTCTCAGAGTAAAAGTTGTTTCTGGAATTGATCTTGCCAAAAAGGACATCTTTGGAGCCAGTGACCCGTATGTGAAACTTTCATTGTATGTTGCGGATGAGAATAGAGAACTTGCTTTGGTACAGACAAAAACAATTAAAAAGACGCTGAACCCGAAATGGAATGAAGAATTTTATTTTAGAGTAAACCCATCTAATCACAGACTCCTGTTTGAAGTATTTGACGAAAACAGATTGAAAAAATAAAGGTTTTCGGGGACCAGGCCGCCTCGAGGTCAAGCAGCCTCTGGTCCGGTGCGTGCCATCTGTCAGAGCCAGAGCCCCACGGAGCCACCGCCGCCGGGGACGGAGCCCAGGGAGGAAGAACAAGAAACACAAGAAGAGGAACATTTGATGGAAGAAAAGAAAAAGAAAAAGCAGGAAGAAAAGAAAAAGAAGGAAGGTGCTCAGAAAAAGGCTGCTGATCAAAAAACCAAAGTCACCGGAAACCCAACTCCTCGAGTCAGGAGTTGGAGGCCCAATGTGGAGCCAGAGCAGCGTCTGTGAAGTGCCTGGGCTCCACTGAGACCACCGTGCTGCTTCCTCTTCACCGTGGCTTCAGCCGCTGCTGCTGCCACCACCGGAAGAGCGGCCATCTATTGTCTTTCCCCGCGGCGAAAGGGCGGAGCTGCTCCGGCTTGGCCCACAGGGGAGCCCCAGGAGCTGCAGGGAAGTTCCATGGTGGTCTGTGAAACCCTGCCACAATGAATAAAGATCAAAGAAAAGACACCACAAAT
>NW_007729512.1:227384-229488 GCF_000696425.1 Galeopterus variegatus | reverse complement strand
CTAGCTACCTAGCTACCCCCTTGGTAATGAAAATATCTTTTCCATCCACCAACTCCAGAAAAAAACATATAAAACATGTTGTCTTTCCCAGACGACATAGGGAAGTGTCGTGATCCTTCAGCCACTTGCCTCTTCTCGACCTTCATTGCTCAATGCTCCTCAAAGAAAAAGTTATTTGTTGTTGTTGTTGTTACTGCTGTTGTCATGTTCCAGGAATTTCCAGATCTCAGGACAGGACACAGGTGTAAGGACTTGGAAAGGCTGGATTTCAGACGATTAAGCTTTTGCTAAATATCTACAATAATGAGGTGGCATTGTCTGACTGTCATTCATGTTCCAGGCAAATTCTGGATATTTGATGTGTTGTCTCACTTAATCCTTACCTGTATAGAAAGTGCTATTGGCATGTTCATTTTGGCATGTTTCATTGGTGCAGGAATTAAGGCACAAAAAGTAACAAGTGATATTCAAAACCTGACTCAAACGTGTGCCATCGAGCTTTGGAGCCCACCTTCTCACAGCTACACCAGGCTACATTTATACTGGGTGCAACCATATGAAACTGCTGCTTAAGGTATGTCAAAAAACCTCAAATTCCTGGAATTCAGTGCAGCCCTGACAGACACACAGTAGAAAGACTACATGATCTGCAGTCCAAAGAACTGGGTTCCTGGTTCCAATAACTATTAAAGGGTCTTGAAGCCAGTCTCTAGGCCTCAGTCTTATCATCTGTATTTTAGAAAGAATAAAAATTCCATTACAGTTTCTCAGGGAGAGATAACAAAAAAAAAATCTATGAAGCTGTTAGTGAACTGTTAAGCAGGAGACCCATTAACCATTGCCATTGGAACTTACACACATATTCTCACAGAAACACCACCTTAATTCACAATTTGGTAGACCCCCAAAGCATCCAGTTAAGTGAAGACAGTCAAAGTGGATTTACAAAAGTATAAAACCAGTTCACTGGACAGACCAGTGAGAAGAGAACAGCTGCAGGGGCAGCTCTCCGATGGCATCGACAGTGAAGACTGCAGTTTTCACTTCTCATCCAGCTTCACAGTCAACAGTTTGTATGATTTAAGGCAGGAAGGACCTTTGGCTATTCAGATGACACAATCAGAGAGGAACTAGATGGACCCCCAGAGTTGGGGTCTTCTGCCTCAGTGTGTCCTGTGTAACCCCAACTGGGACAGTATTTCCCACTTTGGGTGCAGAAACATCCACCACAGAGCATCTCAGGGTCCTTTGGAAAGGTTCTGAGCCTTGGAGCAGCTGGGATGGACACCAGCAAGACCTTTTCCTTGACACTGATGTGGCAGGCTCCAGGGGGCAGCTAGTGTCTGGTCTAGCCACCCCTCAGTGAGGAGGTCATGTGGTATTGGTATAAAGAGTTCTTCTTGGTGTGGAGCCCATTTGGCCAGGACATGGAAACATAAGGACTCTGGGCCTTGAGGTCTAAGGGTCACATGGATTTGAGGTCTGCTCACCACTACCTGGTGGGCAGCTGTGGCTGTCTAAACGTTGTAGTCCTTATAAAATGGGAATGATAATATTCTGCTCCATAATGAAATAGAACAAGTAACACATTTGGCACTCTCTGTGTCTTCTGCATTGAAAAAGACCACGCATAGCCAAAGCAACGCTGAGCAAAAAAAAATAAAGCTAGAGGCATAACACTACCTGACTTTAAACTATACTACAAAGCTATAATAACCAAAACAGTATGGTACTGGCATAAAAACAGACACACTGATCAATGGAATAGAATAGAGAATCCAGAAATCAACCCACACACCTACAGCCATCTGATCTTTGACAAAGGCACCAAGCCTATTCACTGGGAAAGAGACTGCCTCTTTAGTAAATGGTGCTGGGAGAACTGGATATCAATATGCAGGAGAATAAAAGTAGACCCGTACCTTTCACTGTACACTAAAGTCAACTCAAAATGGATTAAAGAATTAAATATACACCCTGAAACAATAAAACTTCTTAAAGAAAACATAGGAGAGACACTTCAGGAAATAGGTCTGGACACAGACTTCATGAATAAGACCCCAAAAGCACCCAAAGGAAAAATAAATAAATGGGATTATATCAA
>NW_007729512.1:204554-226384 GCF_000696425.1 Galeopterus variegatus | reverse complement strand
CACACACACACACACACACACACACACACACACACACACAAACCAGGAGAGGGGAGAAGACTTAACAACTAAAACTCCTTGAAGTTGATACAACAAGCAAACAGAAAGGACATTGTTGGGTGGGAGTGGGGAAAGGGAGGAGGAAGGGGGGTTTCGGTAATGGGCCACAATAATCAACCTCATTGTATATCGACAAAATAAAATTTTAAAAAATAAATAAATAAATAAAAAAGTTCCAGGATCTGGTCTAAGTGGTTGGGGAAACTTCAGTGTTTAAAACAGAACAAAATCCCTGTCCTCCTGGAACTTACAGTCTAGCAGAGGAAGAGAGACAGTCAACAATAAACAATGTAAAGTTAATAAGTACAGAAATGAACAAAGCATTTGAGGGGACTGGGACTGCAGTGGGGGCTGTTTTGAAAAAGGCGGTTAGAGTTGGCCTCCTTGAGAAGGTGGGAGGAGGAGGAAGGTCACCCATGCTGACACCTGGGAAGAGAGCATTGCAGGCAGAGACTAGGCAGTGCAAAGGCCACAAAGTAAGAGACTACCAGGAACAGGAGGGAGGCCCATGTGACTGACACATACCGTGAATAGTTCGGTCCCTGTTAGTAATCACACAATAAGAAAACATCCAGACTATTAGGTTCACCCATAAAAAAAGGCAACCATGTGACTGTAAAAGGTAAGAAAGCCTTGTGAAAAAGTTGACAAAATGGTGGTCTATCTCAAAGTTGCTGATCACAGGACAGCTTTCTATAATACACGGCAGTCACGGTGCATGGAGTTGGGGCCACGTGAGAGCCTGGGACAATGCCAAGAGAAAGTCACCTGCCAAAGGGGTAGAGGCCTCCTCAGCTAGAGACCAGGAAATGAAACTGAATGCTGAGGAAAAGGAAGAGCAAGGGGAAAGGTTGGTTGGCAAAGGTAGAAGTCCATGGAATGAGATGGAAAGAAAAAAAGAAGAGATGCCGTTTTACAGACCTGCTGGTCCACTGGCCTGAGGGTTAGAGCCATTGGTAGAAGACTGGATTTTATTGTCAGGTGTGAATTGACCCAAGCTGAGCAGCTGCTGCCTACCAGCCAGAAAGCAGAAGCCTGGCCAGGCCCTGGCAGAGGGACGACCATGATTTTATGTCTCCCCTCAGGCCCAGGGCTTTCCTTTTCTTCAGATTTCTATTCCTATGTATAAACTCACAGAATGCCACCAATTGTTTGTACTCTGCTCTCCCCGTTCTTGGAAGGACTTCCTCCCCAGGCAGCTGTGTGTCTAGTGCTGGTTGTGATCCTGCCTGCAGGTTCTTTTTACACCCAGTCGTGCCAGGCATCTGTGTCTCTGTAAGAGCGCATTGATCCAGCGGCTTGTGGGGGGCATATGACTATGTTTGGAAGATGAGGTGCCCTCCCCAACATATACCTCACCTCACTCCCAGAAAGAGGTTCAGGAGGAGGAAGGTCGTGGTGCCTGCATCAGGTCAAGCACTCCCAGCTGGTCATTTCAAGATTCCGCTTTGGTATTTATTTAGGGAATCCACCACTTAGGGCTACAGCTCTGCAAAGGGTCCATTTGATTCTTCTTCTAGGTATGCTACCCAGACCTCACAGGTCTATTTGCTCACCACTCAATAACTAATAATTGAGAGACATGAGTTGGTATAAGGAAAGGTGGCCTTTAATCAGGAAGCTGCAGCCTGTGGAAATGGTGGACTCATGTCTCAAAGATCATCTCCACCTCTCCCAGGTTTGCCAACGGGTTTTATAGGGTGGAAAGTTGATTCATGGTGACTAAGTGGGGACGTGCTTGAGTGTTTCAGATAACTGTCAAGGAACTTCCCAGGTGGGAGCTGACCAGCGTCACACTTCATCTCCATGGGCTCAGTTTCTGTTATTCTCAAATAAGATCAGGTTAGTAAGCTAGTAAAGAACAGCTGAGTTAATAGTTTTTCCCTAATTATTTGCGTACAATGTGAGAGCAAGTGTCATTGTGTTCTGGCAATTAGCTGCAGGCTATGTGGTTTGGGTTACAGGAGAGAACAAGTTTTCAAAGGGTTAACAAAATGGAGTCACTTCTGTTCAGGCCATTAGAGGTAGTCCTTGTGTCAAGGGGCAAATGGGCCACAGGCTGGAGATGAAAGAAAAAAGAAAAAAAAAAGCACTGCACAATAACATGAAGTCCTGACTCCAGTGTGGAGAGGTGGCCTTGCTGATTGTAGCAGCTGGCCTGGGGACGGCTCAAGTAAGTACATCAACATTTTCAAAGAGAGGTCCTCAGATTGCATCAGAATCACTTGGAGTGTTTATTGTAATTCACATTCCTAGGCCCTGGCTAGGCCTTCTGATCTAAAATTCTTTGGATGAGGGCCCAAGAATTTAAATTTTAACAAGCTCCAGAAATGCTTCTAATACATGTATCATTTGAAAACCACCAGTGTAAATTTTAGTATTGGGGTGATTAATGTTGGTCTTTGGGAAATGTTTGTGTGTGTGTGTAAACATATTTGATCCAACAGTTATCATATGCTACTGAAAGAATTCAGAGGCAGATGGGCAACTCACAACTCAAAATGGATGGGATTTAGCCTGCCTATGCCTGTGCTGAGTTATTCTGCAGGACGTGGAATGTCAAAACCTTTCCTTGCCACAGGCAGATGTGTGTGCAAACACACACAGATAGCACACGTGCTCGAGTGCACACACACAGTGTGCCTGGGTGAACTTCCCTACCTGGTATCTTGAGCATGATTCCATAATGAAAACAGACCTGGAAAAAGGTGCCACTGCCAGAGCCCCAGGTGAGACCTACTCCTGTAAGATTGCCTGAATGCTGGCACAGCAACTGGCATGGCATAGAGAAGGAGGTATTTTCATAAAGAAGAGCAGAACTAAGCCAAGAAACAAAATTAAGAATCGCAGATGTCGGTGAACGAGCACCCAGTGAATATTTCAACATCTGGAGTGCTTTTCTCATGGTCAAAGGGAGAAGTCAAGATTTTTCTGCTTCTACAGGATGGTGTGCCTTCTGGACTTAGGGAGAGGAGCTTTGGAGAATGGAGGTGGAGAGGTTAGGGAGGTTCAGTCGCCCACACCCACGCCTCACTCCCAGGCATCCTGGCAGACAGCAAATGTTATTATTGGGAGAGCTGTGTCCAGGAGTTCTGCACAGCAGACAGTGCCAAAGTGAGGGGCAGCCCGTAGCAGTGCCAAGAAGGAGGGGAGGAGAGGGATCAGGAGCATGTCAGGCAAGACGAAGACCCCTAACAGTCACATACACGCAGAGCAGTGGTTTCCAAACTTTTATGACCAAGCCCACAGTTTGAAAAACATTTTAGATTGCACCCCAGTACAGCAACACGTATATTAAAGTAAAAGTCTCATGAAATAACACTTACCCTTACTCGGTGTAAAACACACAGGATCAATATCTGATGTCTTGACCAGGACTTTATACCAGGAAAAACATCTGGCCACCAGGAAGGAGAAGAATCCCAAGGCCAGAACTGCCCCTCGTGCCTATTGTTCTTTACTGTTTTAATTTATTTCATTAAGACAAATGCTGCTCCTGACTTGCCTAATTAATTTCCTGAGTATTAAAAAAAAACACTACCAGAGGAAGAGTAAAAACTAGCTCATGGGCTCCATTTCACTCGTGTATGTCTCTTGGGTGAATGGAGACTCATTTAGTTGCATAATAAAAAGTTCTTGACTGAAATCTAGAACAGGGGGATCTAGAGTCTCATCCTTCCAGATGCAGCTCTGAGGACCCTCCTTACAAAGCCTCCTCTAGTCTCCTCCAGTTGAAATGACCACTCTTCTTCCTCGAACCTTGGATTCTACCTCTTTACTAACACTAACGTGTTGAATAAGTTTCAATTCATCATGACTTTGTCTCTCTCACTGAACTGTAAGCTCCCAGAACAGGTTTAGTACCTTATTAATATATTTCTACCAGGGCCTGGACACAATATTTGCCTGTGGACTGTTTGTTGAGTTTGTTTGTGGGGAGGTTTGCTGGATTAAATCTGGTTGAATAGAACCAATGTCATATACATCAAAGATGTGGGCTCATTGCCAAGGCACTCATGCTGGCTGAGAGTCCCTGCTCCTAGTCACAGTCATGTAACTTGGGTGATAACATACTTTCAGAGTTTTAATTCGCTTACCCATGAAAAGAAGATACTGAGAGTATTTATCTCATAGAGCTGTTATGAGGATTAAATGCAATAATCTGCAGCAAGCATCTGGCACATAGTATATGATCAATAAACTTCAGCGATTATTTTTTCCATGACCCACTATGACTTCTTGTTAAGAGTTAACAGCCATCGTGAGCGCCAGCATGCAACAGTGTACCACCACTTCTATGTGCCAGGAAAGCAATGCCGAACTTCATTTTATCAATTTGAAAGTTACTGATCTTTAGTATAGGACAAAAACCTGCTAATTAACCACATTTAGTCACCATTTTGGTGATCTTCATCCTCAGGATATTTGGAGATAGTTCATCCACCAGATGACAGACTGCTCTGTCCAATACAGTTGTCACCAGTCACATGCAGCTATTGGGCACTTGAAATGTGGCTGGTCCAAACTGAAGTGTGGTCAGTGAAAATACACTAGAATTTGGAGACTTAATTTTTAAAAAGAATGTAAAATTTCTCATTAATAATTTTATATTATGTATTGAAATGATAATAACTTGGACATAAGGAGTTAAATAAAATGTGTGTGACTTGCATTACATTTCTACTGGGCAGTGAGGGCCTAAGCAATGGACACACACTGCATCCTTCCATCAGGTTCCAGTCTCTTACTCCTTAAAAAGCAATCATCCTCCAATACTCCTCCATATAGTTCTCCTCCCACAGATTTAATTTTATCCTCTTTTGCATATGTCGTTCTATAAGTCAATAATTGGCGACTCATTCCAAGCACATCCTTATTTAAAGGTGTCTTGCTTCCCACGTGTTAGGAAAAAAACATGATCATACTGAAGATCCAGCCATTTACACAGAAATAGGTCAATAAATGGTTGAAAAATACTGTTGCAATACTTCACTCAACAGATAAATGAGTAAATAACAAGCATGTGATAAGATCAAGTGCCATGTTTGAAGCTATGGTAATGTGATGATGGATGAGAGACAGCGCTGCTTTCGAGGAGCTTAGCGTACTTAATATAGTAACAGCCGTTTTGCTCTTCCTCTACCTCAAATGCTCTTTCCTCCCCGCTCCTCCACCCTTGTCCTCCAAGTAGAATGTATTTTCTGAGCTTAGCGTTCCATCCCTTCTTCTGAGACGTCATTCTCAATCCTCCAGCCAAGGCAGCAATGGCACTCCATTCTTCATGCAACCCATAGGCTTTATACATAGTTCTGTTGTTGATCTATCACACTGGATTGCAATTGTTTACTGGCTATTCCTCTTACTAGGTCATGAACAATGTAAGGACCACGTGTATGTCTAGAGTAGTTGAATGTTGAGTTTATACTTAAAGACCAAACTCCCAACATTCCCACGCAGTTCCCCCATCCATGCCCCAATCAATAAGCCAGAGGAAGAAAGGCATGCAATCCATAATGGGGGTGGTGGTGGGGGGCGTCTAATAAAGGAAGAAGAGAACATTAATTTTAACAAGAATTTGTATGAGAGCATGTCCTTGCCAGAACATTTCTGGTTTGGAGGGATGAATTGGGACTAGAGCATATGTATGTTCATGGAATCTATTCAGTGTAACTTTCTGATTTAGATTTTTTGAGATCCAGAAAGTTTTGGCAGTGTGTGACGATAGCTGCAAAAGGCCATTATGGGGTTAGAATAAAGTGCTCATGGGATGGCAGATCAAAGTTAGAAGGCTTAGAAGGCTTCTGAGATTCATTTACTTGAACTTCAGGAGCTTTCCCAAGCGGAGCTGGACTGACCAGCAAATATCCCGCATGACTAAGATGCAGCGAAGGAGCAAAGGCCGCGATGCCACTAACATCAAGTGCTGAGTGTCTGGTACATGGTGGGGGCTCAATAAATGCTGTTGAAAGAGTGAATGAATGAATATCTCCGCAGAAGATGAGGATTGCCTTTTACAAGTTGAGAATCCTCATCACTCATGCTGTGGCAATAGCATCAGAGAACTGCTCCATAAGCATATTCACAGGGAGAGATGCTGAAAGGGCAGGAGAGAGACCTAACTATGGAATGGTTCTGTCCTCGGAGGCCAAAACAAAGTCAAGTGGAGACTTAATGCTCTTTGAGCTATGCAACTAGCTCTTTGTGCTATTTAAGTAGAGAGATCAGTCATGAGAATCCTATTCAGTTAATTTCATTTTTTTAAAACTTCACCCTGTATTAATTAGTTGATAGAACCCGTATGGTATGATGTGTGATCAGGGCCACTGTAGAATGCACATTGTCACAGAAATCTGTTTTGTGGGACTTGTTAGCACAGATATTATTTAGCTAAATAGCTCTTAATGATTCCTTCAGAGCCTGCTGCATCTGTTGGGTACTTTGTTTTATAGCTAGGGACTTTTAAAATTCTATATTTTAGCTTTCTCAACCCTAGTGTCATGTCTGTAGACCAGGGAGGTTAATGGAGTATCGTGTTCAGCAGAGATTTAAAATAATACTTGATTTATCCAGGAATAAGGAGAAGGCCCAGAGTGCAGTCTCATTTTACTCCATTTTGAAGAGTCTTAAAAAATATATTATTTTTTTCAAACAAACTGCTTTAAGGGAAAGGAAGAAATTTGCATTACATCAAATATCTGGCTCTTTTGAAAATAACCTGTTAATCCAAACAACTGATGGTTGATGTGACTTTGTTTGCACAGATCAGTTTGTGCACCTGGGAGCAAGTGGACTTGGGTTCTGAAATGTCCATCCAGTGAGTTCCACTGCAGTCAAGTCGGCTTAACTAACAGATCAAGGGCTTCGATTTGCTGCAGGCAATGCCATAACACGTCATTGAAGAACTCCCAGCATCTCAGGGCTGGGGCAGCATGGTGGCAGCTCTGTGAGGTCAGCAGCAGCGATCTCACTGGGCAATTCATTTTGTTTGTGAAATGCAAATATCCGAATGCTGACAGATGGGGCTGGGAAGGAGTATTTCTTTAACAATTCTATACTCCCATCAAATGTTTGTTCTTGGGTAAAGGAACAACTTGAATATGGCATGTACTGGAACTCCACAGTGGTCAAGAGATGTTGTTGTGCAGAGTTCTTTCTCATGTACTCTTCAAGATAAAATTAAAATCTCTCAGAAAATAAATCCCAGGAAGCATGTCTGATGACATAAAATCCATCAATGAATAGACCTCAGAGCACCCATTTTACACAGAGTCTGCTTTGTTTTCTGGAAGGAGACTAGATGTGTGCACTTGGAAATACTTTTGTGTGGAGAGCTGACAACCTTAGACCTGTTACAGGAAGCTAGAGGCTACTTTTGGAGCCAACACCCCTCAACATGCAGGGTATTCACTGCAATAGTGTAGAGTGGTTAGTAGCCCAGGAAAAGGATAGAAATTGAATCAAATTCCCATTTCTGCCACTTACAAATTCTGTGAACTAAGACAACTTATTTAACTTCTCTAATGCCTGTTACAGGAAGCTAGAGGCTACTTTTGGAGCCAACACCCCTGAACATGCAGGGTATTCACTGCAATAGTCTAGAGTGTTTAGTAGCCCAGGAAAAGGATAGAAATTGAATCTAATTCCCATTTCTGCCACTTACAAATTCTGTGAACTAAGACAACTTATTTAACTTCTCTAATGCAAATCTACTCATTTGCAAAATGAGGATAATAATATCTAATTCACAGGGCTGCGGTGAGAATTATGTGAGATAATGTATATAAAACGCTTAATGAAGTGTTGCTCATGCTGGAAGTGCTGAAAACTATCATCTGTCCTTAACAGGGGCTTACCTAACCAGTGGGAAAACGTAGGGTTTCAGGGTGGCGATAAAAGGGCAAAGGCTTTGTATGTAGTTAGCACTAAATATTCTCACATAAAAGGAATATACAAATAGCTTCATTTACTTTCTCTAGAATAGGGGTTGGAGAACTTTTTCTATAAAGGACCAGATGATAAATATTTTAGGCTTGTAGCAATATGGTCTCTGCTGCAACTACCCAGTTTTGTCAATGTAACATGACATCAGTCACAGACAATATGTAAACAAGTGATTGTGGCTGTGTTCCCATAAAACTTTATGCACAAACTAGGCAACCAGAGAGACTTAGTAGTGTGGCAACCCCTGCTCTGGAATAGAAATAATCATTTGATGAAGAACGATGGTCAATAATTCAATGGAATCACCAGCATCATGTCTCATTATGTTCTGCATCCCTTTGTCTATCCCTCAACCCACACTAAACTAGGCAACCAGAGAGACTTAGTAGTGTGGCAACCCCTGCTCTGGAATAGAAATAATCATTTGATGAAGAACGATGGTCAATAATTCAAAGGAATCACCAGCATCATGTCTCATTATGTTCTGCATCCCTTTGTCTATCCCTCAACCCACACAATAGAATGTTTGGTTAATTTTAGTCACGTAGTAGGTTTGTAGCCAAAATTTCGAAAGGTACTAGTAATACATAATATGCAGGTTATAGACAGTAATAAAATTTAGGAGGCTGGGTGTGATCAGCTATATAGATGAGATGAAAAAGAAATTAAAATTTGGTTAAAAAGCACATTTTTCACAAGAAAACTAGATGGTCTACATCATAGAGAATTTATACAATGAGCTATTGATTCTGCTGACTCTCTGGTGAGTATATTTTAAAGTCTTAGAAAACTTAGAAGGCACAGTGAGAATTGGAAATTTTAACAACATCAAAAAACCCCACACACATAAATATTCAACTGATCTTCAAAAGAAATATGACCTTAGAAATCACTGTAGGATAAATTCCAGCTGAGTCCACACACACAAACCTGTTTCGTGAAAAGGAAAATGATCATATTTGAGTTCAGTCCCTTCACTGACTATGCTGGGAGGAGGGGGTGGAGAGAGAACACATGGTTTAATTAGATGTTTTAAAGTTAATCAATCACCTAGTTATTTTCAAAATGACTGGACTTTTAAACGAGCTCAACTCCTTTTTAATTTTAGGATCTGACAATTGAAAACCTTGATACACACATCTGATCAAGTTCCCCTCCGTGTGTCCACCCTGCTCTTTTGAGCTTGGGATAAAGCAATACGGCCTCATGGTTCTGCTTGGCCCCCACTGACTTCACACTCCAGCTTTATCGCCAACCTCTTTCCCTCAGGCTCTTTGAACCTCGATCACGCTGGTGTCCTTTTCATCCCTCACCGTTGTCTAACTCACCACCACCACCACACACACACAGTCTCAGTCTAGTTAACTTCTACTTGCCATTTAGGCCTCTGTTCAAAACTCACTTCCTCGGGGAGCCTTTCCTGAGCCCCAGACAACTGTCATAGAAACTGCCTCCAGCCTTCAAGCTCTTACTGCATTGTGTCATTACACATTCATTAGGGTGATAGTTTAATTAATGTCTGTCTCCCCCACTGGGCTATAAGCCCCCAAAGAGCAGGAAATGTGTTTGTGTTTGAGTGGCAGAGGGCACATCTCCGTGTCTGGTGTGTAAGCAGGGCTCTAATACATAGAGATAACGGGGTACAACCAGGGTTTAAACGTAGTCGTAAGGGGTCGAGACAAAGAGAATTCTGTGAGATATTGCACATATTGCAGATAAAACGTTGCCATTTTTTCAGAATAATGCAAGTTTTCTCATTTGCTTATTATTCTTTAATAATCTAGATACGGGTTAGCAAACTCTTTCTATAAAAAGGCAGAGAGTGAATATTTTAGGCTTTTGGGGCCATATGACTTCTGTCTCAGCTACTCAATGCTGCAGCTGTAACACATTGTAGAAGCCAGAGACGGCACAGAAACAAATGAATGTGGTTATGTTCTAACAAAATTCTCAGCTTCCACGCTATCGACATCCTGGCTCAATAATTCTTTGTTGTGGGGGCCATTATGTGCTTTGCACTATGATTAGCAGCATCTCTGGACTTGAACCACTAAATGCCAGTCGTGCCCCCACCCCCACTGGTGACAACCAAAAATGTCTCTGGACATTGCCAAATGTTCCTTGGGGAGCAAAATCATCTCAGTTGAAACCACTGCAATAAAACCTTAGGAAGAAAAGAAGCAAGCTGGATTTGGCCTATGGGCTATAGTTTGCTAAATCCTGATCTGGAAGAAAGAAAAAGAAAATTAAGAAGTTCTCTAACAGTGTCCTGTTTCTGGAAGGGCTATTAATTTACTTTACTCTCTAACTTCTTGGATTCTCTCCAGGGGGAATGGGTCCTTTGAATCCTTTCTTTCTCAGAGACAGATAAACCCTTGGAGTGTCATCAGTGCAGCCCTCAGAGGAAAGCAGGGGCTACTGATTTTAGATGGTGTGAAACTCACCTGTTCAAGTAAAGGGTGCTGGTGCCATGTTTATGCAGGCATTTCTCTTCCCTTTTGGACCCATACAATCCCTTTGAATATTTTTGTCAATTTTTATTTTGTTTTTTTAAAACTAGCTTTCAGCAAAGCTACTTGCAAGGCAACTGAAGAGCTGTTTGTACAAGTGACAAACAGCAAGGCTGACTCAGGTTAGCCTGGAGATCCAGATCCTAGTCCGAGAGCTGGAAGTGTGACCACTCTTTATTCCTTCCACTTTTTTTTTCCTCCTCCTTTTCGGACCTCAGGTTCATAGAGTTGCATTTATCATAATCTCTGGTTCGCGATACCCTTTCATCACCCATCTACGAATGGCCCACTTGTGGCTCCATTCATTTATATTATCAACACTGTACCACCACCCAACCCCAGAAGAACACAGTTGCTAAGTGACATGTTCCTAGATGCTCAGTCCCTGTCCTGTCTCTCTGCCTCCCTTCACCTGAGGGAACCACAGTCCTGAATCTCACCTTCATCTTCTCACTTTACTTCACAGGATGTTTCTCATCTTGAAGGTGGGAAGGGGCTAATGAACTCACATCTCATCTTTTTGAAGCTCTCACTTAGTGCTCCTAATGCAGTCTCCATTTTCTCTGACAATCCTCAGAAATTGTGCGACGCACATATTTACATCTCTAAATGGAAGTAAAATCCTAGGCAAATCAGTTCTGTGAGACACAAAGAAAACAGAGTTTTCAGTTCACGATGATGAGAGCTCCTTGTGAGATATCTTGTGGCCAAGGCCTTTACAGTATGCTCAGGCTGTGAGTTTTGCTGTAATGAAAAATGTTTTCCCTCTGACAGCCAAATAGATTTTTTTAAAATACAGAGGCTTTCCCCCTTCCTTGGCCATTTCTCTACTTTAACATTAAAAGAGTTGTATCATTTATACAGCTCTGTTGAAGAGAACACAGTCTATTTGCCCCTGGGGTGACAATACTGTATGGTAAACTTCAACACAGCGTGTAATGTATAGTCTAATC
Source organism: Galeopterus variegatus (assembly GCF_000696425.1). Lineage (NCBI taxonomy): Eukaryota > Metazoa > Chordata > Mammalia > Dermoptera > Cynocephalidae > Galeopterus > Galeopterus variegatus. The sequence continues at coordinate 214,920 of NW_007729512.1, read as the reverse complement.
TTAAATTCTTCAAAATGTGGATTTATCTGATTTTTACCAGAGCAGGAGATAAGGCGGTCATGCTTCCCTGCAGTTCCACATCTCTGTGTGCTTGAAATTGAACCTCAGGGAGACAAGCACACAGGCTGGCACCCTGGGTGTGAATAAAAGAGGCTGGTGCTGACACACGTGTGAAAGAGAGGAAATAAAGGAGAAGGAGACACTTGGGAAAAAACAGTTCCTTGTGGGGAGGGAGAGGAGATGAATATCGCTAATAGCAATTTGCATTGCTATTGATTTAATGTGGGAGAAACTGAATTCTCCTGTAGGTGCCCCTGACCCATTTAGATGAGGTTCTAGCGACCTCGAGTGGATATTCTGTAGAATTGCGCTCATTGCCTTTGGACATTAGCCCCTGTTAACCTCCCCTTACCAAACCCTTTAAAATGTTTTGTGCTCCGTCTACTATTTGAAGTGAATATAGATTATCTATGCATATGATTGAAAAATAATTAATATAAATCATAATTGTAATATAAAAGAAAAATCCAAGGAAATTATTTTTTAAAAAATCAATAAAAATAACAAATAAATAAAATATAATAAATAAATAAAACAGAACAAAACAATCTGTATTTAAATATAGAAATGACCAGATTTAAGTGTTCTAGAGGACATAATTACTTGGAAACTTGCATCTAGTCATAGACTCACGAGAAAGCGACAGCCATAAACGCAACAGGTGGAAAGGTACTATATTGTCATCTCAAGTGCCACCATCAGCATTGCTGTAGGTTACATAATTTTTTGAAATAAGTAAAAAATTCTGGTAAAATTCTGAACGAGACAAAGAACAATCTTCCCTAGGTTCATTCCTAGGAAATGTAAGGTATATTAAAATTTTGCAAAAAGCCTTTTATGTTTTCATGTTAAATGGCGTTAGACTCTAGGCTTTTCACCCGTTCTGGTAGAACTTTCCAAAACTGTTGGGGATGTTGCAACAATTCTATGTCATGTTGACTGTCCATTGTATTTCAGAATATTTGCCAACCCTAGTCCCTACCCACAAATGCTGATAGGACTCCTCATCAAAGTGATGATCAAAAATGTTCCGCAAATTACCAAATGGCCTCTGGAGAAAGAACCACCCTGTGAAGAACCACTACCCAAGGCCTTGCTCTGAAATCAGAGGATGTTCTGATTATACAGGAATCTCCTGCCTAGGGCCATCTCTAGGATTTGGAACTGTGGGGTCTTGATCTTTTCCTCCTACTTTGGGAAACTTCAAAATGCTGGGAAGGGAGATCCAGAGGGAGCTGGTAAGGGAGAGACAAGAGGGGGGTAAAAGCTGGGGGACGGTGGAGCTGACCAAGTGCCAGCTCTGCGTGGCTGCAGAGCACAGAGCTCACCCTCTACCCAGCAGCACAGGAGGTGAATTGCCAGGCCCCAAGCCAGCTCTCGTCACCAGCAGAGCCAGGTCATCAGCTCTACACCAATGCCACTCCTGGGTGTGTTCCCAAGTTTAAAGAGGGGCATGATTGGCCTCACACACTAGAGCTCTTAGAATGTTTCCTTGTAGGCCGTGGAGAGCATAGCTCTCTGACTCTTAGTTTTGAACACTGTGCCTGATTAAAACAAAAATATACTCAACAGAGACGATTTGCTGTGGATAATAAACAAGAATAGATTTGGTTTGTTGTTTTATGAGAACGGCACGAATCATCTATACCTTATGCCAGCACTCCCCAAGTTGTATTCAGAGGGACACTCATTTTAATGGCCAATCATAGATATTTCTCAAAAAAAGAAAGTGTTTTTTGTCAAACAACGTCAGAAATGCTGGCTTAAATAAATTGTAGCAGGCATGAACTTCACAAATTCAGAGGTGCAAACATGTAACTATTTTCTAAAACTGAACATTTATGACAAACCCATACTCTGAATAAGGAAAAGCTTTCAGCTTTTCAGCTTTTCCTTTAAGAACAGTGACAAGACAAGGATGTCTATTCTCACTACTCCTATGTAACACAGTATTTCAAGTACTAACCAGAGCAATCAGGCAAGAGAAAGAAATAAAGGTCATCTAAATTAAAAAAGACAAAGTCAAATTGTCCCTGTTTGCAGGTGACATGATCCTACATATACATGTATATAAAAACCTAAAGACTCCACCAAAAAACTCTTAGAGGTGTCAAATTCAGTAAAGTAGCAGGATACAAAATGAATATACAAAAATCAGCAGCACTTTTACACACCAGCAACACACTAGCAGAAAAAGAAATCAAGAAATCAAGCCCATTTCCAATAGCAACCCAAAGAATGAAAATACCTAGGAAGAAATTTAACTAAAAAGGTGAAAGATCTCTACAATAAGAACTATAAATCACTGCTGAAAGAAACTAAAGAGCACACAAAAAGATGAAAAGACATTCCATGTTCATAGGTTGGAAAAATTAACGTTGCAAAAATGTCCATACTACCCAAAGCAATCTACAGATTTAATGCAATCCCCATCAAAATGCCAATGGCATTCTTCACAGAAATAGAAAGAAACAATCTTGACTTTCATTTGGTGGGAAGAGGGTGCCATATCTTCAGGCTCTGTCCTCGGTGATGTCCAGCACTGATGGGACATGTATTGTCTCTTCTCTAGCCTCAGCCCTCCACCGTTAAGCCTTGGCCTCCCAGCCTCCCCATCTCTCGGAGCCCTGTGAGTCTACCATCCCTCTCTCAACTACTTTTCCAAGGCCTTTTCCAGAGCACAGACATTTTAGCTGCTTTCTCTACACAACAAGGAGAGTGAAAAGCTCCAGGACATTCCTAAGCTGGAAACCTTCCTGAGCTGCACCACAGAATTGAGGTCCAGAGTCCTCTCTTTTGGAACCACCAAAATTATCTAGATTTCTATTATCCCACCTCCAGACCACTCCCAACCACAGGTCTTGGCCTGTGGAATGATGGGTCAGAGGGTTCCTTCTCAGAAAACCCCCATTAGTAGCTGACTCTAATGTTCCCCTCGGGCTCTGAAAAAACATCACCTTCTCCTAGCAAATCAGCTTGGCAAATAGTCTTCAACCTTTGAAGCCAATTGGTTAGAGTGATGGTTCAGATGATTTGGCCTCCCAGGGAATATGTGACAACATTTAAAGATATTTTTTGTTGTCAAACTTGTTGGAGGGTGTTACTGGCATTTAGTGGGTAGAGACCAGGGATGCTGCTAAACATCCTGCAGTGCACAGGACAGTCCCCACAACAAAGAATTCTCCTGCCCAGTGTGTCAATAATGCTGAGGTTGAGAAACCAGATTAGAACAAGAAACTTGTTCTTGTTGTTTTTACATCAGAGAGAAAAGAAATCAATTCATTTTCTTAAATTTCTGGCCCAATTTTGTGTTCTAGACAATGACCACAACTCCTGGCTGCCAACTCTTATTTCCACTGGACCTTGGAAAACTGAAAATTTAAGCAGTTTGAGCAAAGAGATTGGGTTTTTCTAATCTTCTTGATAATGTGCACCTGAGTACTGGTAAATACCATCCCCTGGGCTTTCTTTGCATGTCCTCTCTGTCAGATGACAGAGGCAGGAAGGTGCAGCCTTTCTTGTCTTTGCAATGTCCTCTGAAGTCTGCAGAACCCAGGCATCAGAGGAATCACTGGAAGCCTTCAAACCAACCAAGTGTGCTCAGATGAGGGTAAGGGGGCGGCCCGAATTCAGAGCAGCATCCTTCATAGTATGAATGAGGGGCACCAGTAAGTTGCCTGCTCCCCTCAACATGCTGAGCAGCTCCACAGAGAAGTTCAACCTGTGTTATGCAGGACCCTGGGGGTCTGCACAAGGGTTTGGGGGACTCATTCTTTAATCAGAATTCTGATTCCCAACTTTTTTACATGTTGGTCTTTTGGATCAAATTCAGTTTAAAGACATAGTTCTGAAAGCATAAAGGAAGAGGAAGAGACACCCTAGAAGAAGTGGATATGGGGTCATTGGCTCAAAAGAACACAGTGTGAGCAGTCATGCTTCCCGTCCCTGAGCACACAGCATGGAGCAGTTGCGCCTGTGTAATTCCCCTCACAGCCACTTGAGGGCAGTCATAAGGAATCCCAGGAAGGCCAGACGGGATGACAGTGCAGATGGCAGAGCTGGAGGAAGGTCTCGGGGCAAGGGAGGAGAGTCTGCAACCTCAACATCTCGCCTGTGTCCAGCCTGGGGCAAGGTCCTGCCCATGGAAGTGTCTGCGTTCTGCCATCCTCTCAGCAGACCTGTGCATCTTCCATGCTGGTAGCAGCTGTGGCATGCAGAGGAAGACAGAGGTGCCTGTCCTTGGGTCTCCTCCTGCCAGCACCTGCTGCCTCTGTGGGGGGCGGGGGAGAATTGGGCCACGTGGCAGCCGTGGCTCCTAATGTGCAGGGCACACTTGTATCTCCAGGAACATCTGTCACAGCCAAAACACATTTAGGAAGGTTGTTTTGTTTACACAATCCCAAGCAACCAGTTTGACTAAGATCTTCACAAAAAGACTGATGGGGTAGGGCAAGGAGGGGGCAGAACAGGCTGGTATCATTTAAATAGAGAATTGGATGCAGCCTTAACACAGGTGACTTAAGACTTTGCTATCTTAACCCACCCTGTCAGTTGATCTATAATACTTCCAAAGACTTCTTATTATGTCCGGGGTCAGTAAAAAGCAGTCAAGGAATGAGCAAGCCCTATTCTTAAACAAGATCGTTCTTTACGGATACAGAAAGTACACTGAATTAACAATAGCAACGGGAAAAGGTGTTCAACACCCCTGGCATAAGTAAAGCCTGCCCCTATTATCATAGAGGAACTTTAAAAACAAACAAAACAGAATGCTGCCAGGGCCCAGAGCAATCAAACTAAAATTTCAAGGAGCAGGGCCCAGGAATTAGAAGTTTAAAAACTCCCTCAGGAGATTGTAATGTGCTACCTAGGCTGAGAACCACTGTTCTGGTCTTGCATATAAACATGGCAGATGACAGCACTTCAGCAATTTTATTGCCCAGAACAAAAAGGAAAAAAAGAAATGATTCCTTTCTTTCTTCCTTGGTTTTGTGGCTGCAGCACAGGGCCAGGAGATTGCAATGTGCTACCTAGGCTGAGAACCACTGTTCTGGTCTTGCATATAAACATGGCAGATGACAGCACTTCAGCAATTTTATTGCCCAGAAAAAAAAGGAAAAAAAGAAATGATTCCTTTCTTTCTTCCTTGGTTTTGTGGCTGCAGCACAGGGCTTCTCAAACCTGGCTGTGCATCAGAATCACCTGGGGAGCTTTAAAAACTATCTCGGCCCAGGCCTCATCCCAATCCAATTAAGCCAGAATCTCTTGGGGTGGGACCTGGCATCAGCATTTTTTAAAAGCCCCCTGGATGATTCTAATGTGTGACCAGGATTTCAAAGCGCTGCTCTCATGCAGGGGTTCTCAACCTTGGCTGCACACTGGAATCGCCAGGGAGATTTTAAAAATACTGAGACCTGGGTCCCACCTTCAAAGATTCTTATTTAATTGGTCTGGTGGGAGATCTGGGCATTAGGAATTGTTAAAGCACTCCAGGTGGTTATAGCATGCAGTCAAGGTTGAGACCACTGGGTCTTCAGGAGGGAGAGAGAGAGAAAAAAAGACTATTCCAGTGTAATGAACAGAAAACGCAGAGGAAGGGCTGCACTATTTTTAGATGGAAGCCATCTCTGGCCCTCCTAGGTAGGATTTGCTCTGGGGCACTGGGAAAAAAGAAATGTGAGGTTGCTTTATTGAAGTCTGGCTCAAGTCCAGGTTTGACATCCATCTGTTGTGGCTCCTTCCCACTCCCCTAGAGGCTAAAGAACACCAGACGCATGTCCATTTCAATAGGGTGGCTGGAGCATCCTCCCAGACAATGTTTCTGCCCACCTTACTTATGCCCCAGCTCCTTATAGATTCCCAGTTCTACCTGGCTTGGCAATGTGCCTTCCAAAACCCTGTTTCCCAGCCTCCCCTAGAGGTGGCCACATGACAACTCTGGCAATAAGGAGTATGTGGAAGTTACTAGAAACTTCATTTTCATTTTGTAAGCCCTGACCCTTTGTGCTTGTCTCTTCCTCCTTTGTACTCCCTAGCATGCAGACACAAGGCTAGAGTTGAAGCCACTTGGAGCAACAATCAAGAGGAAAGCCACAGCTCAGGATGGCAAAGCAGGATGACTGAAGGAACCCAGGACACTGAAGCCTTCAGGAAGCCACCACACCAGCCCTAGATCACTCACCTCATGCCTTCGTGTAGAAGTGAAAAACAAACCTGTCTGATTAAGCCATTGTCATCAAATGTTTCTATGTGCAGCTGAAAAGCATCCTCAGGTAGAGAGCGCCTGGAGCACAGTCTGTCCTAACTCTGTCACTGTTCCACACTACAACCTGAAGCCAGTAGTGAGTGCTGGGTTTCCGCTCGCTGTCCTGTTGGCAAGCTGCTAGTGTCACTCACAGTAGGCAGTTCTGTTTTCGGAAGGATTTGGGCTCTCTCTGCCATTCTAGCCTGCCGTACTCAGTGTGTTGGCCCTCATGAAGCAAGACAGCTGCTGAAGCTCCATACAACACACATCCTCAAACAACAACGTTCCAATTTGGAAAAGGAGGGAGCAACTCTCATTATATATCAAAGTGAAAAACATTTTCCAGAAGTCTCCAGTAGTCTTTCTCTCAGGCTCCATTAGCCATAATAGGGTTGTCTACATAACCCTTAATCAATCATTGGCAAAGGAACATGGGATTACCTTGACTGGTTTAGACCAATCATGGTTCTTCTCCTGGGGCTGCAGGAAGAGCCTGCAAACACAGAGTGCATTGCGGATTGCTGCTCCAAACCAGAACCAAAGTGGGGTTCTTTGAGCAAGAACAAAGGGAAAATGTCTGTTAAAGAAGCAAATGATAGGGTCCACCACAAGGAGCCACGCTGGCATCAAAGGGGAGGCAGAGGGAAAAGCATGCAGCAAAGTAAGAACAGGTGAAAAAATACGTGACTTAAAGTCACACACACACACACACACACACACAAAATCTAAAGAAGGGAATTGTAGAGTTTTGGTCAAAGACACAGCATATATTGCATCGATTGGACACAATAGTAAGGAGTTCTTTATTGATTATCATGCAGCTTCAGTGCTCTGTTCCTGCGCGGTAAGAAAGTAAGAGCTCTCTCAGGGTATCTGGCCTCTTGAGCTCAGGACAGCACCAGAACCAAAGGTGAAGCATTTTCAGTGAGAAACGACACACACCAAATTGCGTGTCATCAGCTCATCAGCTCCCACTGGACCCACCCAACCCCAGTTAGGCTCCTGTCCCTCTCGGCCCTCCCTGTTCTACCTGGAACCTTTTCTTAGTCTTCAAAAGACTCCCTTAAAACCAAAATTATAAAAATCCTTTTTTCTTTTAAAACTCACTTTGCTTAGCTACAGCTACATTTGAATTACTTCTGGACATCTATTCTAAATAAACAACTCAAAACAATTTTTAAAATGCTTGGTTCGAGGGTGTTTATTGCAATATTTTTATGACAGTAGAAAATTGTAAAGACGTCCAATATGGGATAATGGTTAACTGAATCACGTGCAACTATGGAATAAAATAATAGCTTTAGTATTAACTATAAGCATTTAACCATTAAAATTTAACTACTAGAAACATGGAAAGGTACCTATGGTGTAAGGTTAATTAAAACATGATCATGAAAAAAAAAAACGTGATTATGAGAAAGATCAAGATTACCAAACCTTCTCTATTTACTACCAAGCCAAGTGGAGGAAGAGAGAAGGCAGCAGTCACACATACTTTCCCCTGCAGCAACTCTCCAGGAGATTCACTCCTCATGGTGGGAGGAAGGGGACAAAGGAAAGGGGAGGTGAGAGAAGAACTCGAAATGACCTGAAATGAAACAAGGACGTAACTGATTTGTTCAATTTCTATTTTCTTTTGTCTTAAATATCTAGCAACATATAATAATATAAGAATTTGCAAAGTACTTCTTAGAATTCACCTTTGTTGATCTATAAACAAGACATACAGAATACCTTATATTCTAGAATGAAGAACCTCCGTGAAACTTTGGAAAATTCTAGGGCCAGTCGATTATTAACGGAACATACTCACTTCAGAAAGCCCATTTTTGAATTATTAGTTGAGACTTCATAGCAAAACCAATGACTTGGACTCGATGTGTTTAAGCAAGAGAAAGTTATCTATAGAGCAATCATATGTCATTGAACCTAAGAGACCTTGGGTTATAAAATGCACCACAATTTCAGAGATGATGACATGTGGGAAAAAATGTGCATCTTAAAATCAATGAAATATGGAACTACATATGTTACTTTTTACTGAGAGTCTATTATGTACCAAGCATTAAATATATAAACAAACACATACACATATATATATATTCTTTCTAATATTTGCCACATTTGTATATAGTGTGCTCTGTTATTTTCATTTGACACATTAGGAAATAAAGGCACAGAGAAATCAAGGAACTTACATAGCAAGTCATATAGCAATTAAGTGCTGGGGCTAGGATTCCATGATTCTTCCACACTGCTTTCAGAAATGTTGCAAATACTTTTCGTTAGGGAGAAATAAACGAAGAGTCATAGGAGCGTGGGGTGCCCTTATGGTTACACCACTGTACAGCCTGGACCATTAGAGATGGCTCAAGATCACCATTCTGCAACCCTTAGGTACCAATGGATAAGGGCAATAGCTATCAAAAACAGAGATAACAAAACCTTATATATTTTCTCGTGGGAATACACACGACCACCTCTTAAGTAGATTTAACAACAAGAACAATGACAAAATCACATCCAAATTTGAACAATATTCTAGGTCTAAGCACTAATCTTAGTAAATATAGGAGACAGAGAAGTACATCAACCATCACTAGGGGAATGAAGACAGCAAAACTCAGAGCACAAGAAAATCTATAGGGCACATATCCTGGTTTCTTCACAAATTAATTTTAAGGGAAATAAAGAAAAGATACAGAGCAGGAAACTATTGAAAGAGATTTAAGGGACATGTTGATCAATCACAATGCATGAACTTTGTATCCCAATTCAAATAAAAAATTTGTAAAAAAAAAAATTATAAGCTAATTAGAGAAATGTGAACACAAATTGAACGTTTGATGATATTAAAGAATTATTGTTAATATTTTGAGTGTGACAATGGTACTATACTTATGCTTTTTAAAGAGTCTCTATTTGGAAGTACATAACAATGACATAGTTTGTTTCAAAATAACCCTGGGGCATGGGGTAGTGCAGGAAGTACTTGGGGTACAAAACGAAAAGATTGGCCATGAATCGATGGCTATAAGGGGCTTATACTATTCTCATTTTTGTATAGTATAATTTAAAACCTTTCCTTTTTTGTCCAAACAGACCTAGTTTAAAACAAGTCACTTGAATTGCCCTAACAGCTACTTCCAAAATGCTCACTCCCTTCTCTAATCACTTCTGATCTTTGACTAGTCTTCCCCATCCACTTCTGTGTCACCATCGAACTCTCACTGTTTTACTATGGCTACCTACATCATTTTGTCTCTTGGATCACAAGAATCTCTCACCAAGCCTATCAAAAGAATTGTAAAGAGTTTCCCAAAACTCCAGGAGAGACTTGATAAGCTCTATTGAACAGGAAGCTGCCAACCTCACCACCTACCACATGCATCAAGGGAACAGTGGTGTTCATGCACGTTCACCCAGGATCGGAGCTGGAATCAAACTTCAAATATCTTGCTCTCTGTCTGCTCTCTCTGCTTCCACCATTTTGCAATGTGAGACCGCTGGGTCACTGTCACCATCACCGGATGGACTTTGGACTTCTCAACCTCAGAAACTGGATTCCAAGATGGCGACAGGTCTGGAGCGGCCGTGCCAGGAGACAGCGCGATCCTGAGAAGCATGCACTGTGATACCAGAGTACTAATTGCATTTCCAAGAGCAACAAAAAATGAATAATTCTTTCAACAATGATCCTACAACGACAAACAAGCAATAACAGGTTCGAGGTTTTAGGGCCGACACAAAAGAAGACTCCTGAGAGTGCCCAAGCCCTGCTGGGGGTACGAGCGAGCAGCCCGAGACACAAAGGCCAAGTAAGCCAGCAGAGACGGCACAGAAACAGAGTGGAACACGCTGGACTGGCCGAACTCTGTGAGCTCTGTGAGTCACCCCCAAAGGCCAAGTAAGCCAGCAGAGACAGCACAGAAACAGAGTGGAACACGCTGGACTGGCCGAACTCTGTGAGCTCTGTGAGTCACCCCCGGCCCAGCCGCACTTGCGGGGCAAAGCCCGACTGCTCCCCGCCTGCCTGGCTCCCGCCTACCACACCAGGCTAGG
>NW_007729512.1:195920-199989 GCF_000696425.1 Galeopterus variegatus | reverse complement strand
AAAAAAAAAAAACTTCAAATATCTAGAAGTGGTATAAAAGCAATTTCTGGTAATTTGCATCTCATGAATATTCGTAATAATAAAAAATAAATAAAAAGAAAAAAAAAACAACAAAGTGATTTGTACAACCAACCTAATTAGATCAGCCCATGCTCTCTCCAGAGTGGAGGCTCAGCCCAGACTGGGGGGACACCTAGTACATCAAGGCCGGTCAGACAAGCTGGGAAGCCCCAACACATGTGTGAAATACCTGTGGTCTCACAGACACACTGGCAATGGTATTGGGGGCAGAGTGAGGGGAAATTCCTCCAAATCCAGATAAACAAGTATCCTCTGGTGTAGGAAACAGCTATTTGACAGTCGGGTCCTATACTTTTCAAGACTGTTCTGCCAGAGTTTCACATGGCCAGGGAAAGGCCAACCAGCCCACCCATGAGGGAGGACCTAGCAGATGTAAAACTCACTCGCAAACTTCCCAACACAGGACCGTGCAGCTGACCCTCGAGGTACAGGCTGGGAGGTACTTCTCTCAGGGGGCAATGGGATTTCTGGGAGTTCAACCAACTGGATCTTTGGCAACAGTCATGTCCTACCCCTTTCCTGTCCCAGTGTTGGCATAAGCAATAGATCTGAGCTCCTTCTTACACTACCTTTCACCCATGAGACCAGCCTCTGGTGCATGCACAAAGGACTAAGTCTGTGTGGACCAGGAGCCAATTGCTCAGCATAGGACTAGAGCAGAGAGGCCTCGAGGGACACACTGGCCCACCATTCCAACAGACCAGTGTTACTGAAGGGTTATGGTATAGGACGGGAGAGAAGCTGCCCTGAATAACTGTGACTACAGCATTTCCAGCAAGCCAGAGCACACTGACCTCTCAGCAAAAAAAAATGAAGAGCCACCTTGATCTCTACCTTGGAGATAAAGCTACACAAGTACAATCCACCTTTCAACAAGGCTTGTCTTTGTTCCTGTTGGACCCCTGGCGACTGCTGTAGTTAACCTGGCAGGATCTCCTGTGGCTCAGACCAACCTCACCGCCACGCTTCAGCAGGTCAAATCTTGTTACAAAGTCATCGTGGGTGTGTTTTTAGGAAGTTCTTCCTGTCAGTTAAGATTGGGTTCAGCTGTCAGCAGAGTAGCTCAACCTCAGCTCTCCTAACATTTGAGGCTGAATAATTCTTTTCTGTGGAGGCTGTCCTGTGCACTGTTTAACAGCTTTCCTGGCCTCTGCCTACTAGATGCCAGTAGCACCTCTTCAGTTGCTACAACCCAAAGTGTCTCCAGACATTGTCATGTGTCTCCTGATTGAAAAACCAATGAACTGTGAATGAGAGGAAATCCAAAGTAACAATGGCTAAAATGAGACAGAAATGTATCTTTCCTTCTTGCAAATGAAGTCCAAAAGTAAGCAGCCCCCAGCTAGTATGGTGGTTCCATGATCATCAACCACTTGGGTTCCTTCTTGTTACCTCTGTATTAGCAACGTGTGGTTTCCTCTTCATGATCCAAAATTCTCCAGCTGCAACCCTGTAGTACAGCGTCCAGCCACATGAAGGAGGAAGAATGAGGAACCAGTGGCCTCTACCTTTAAAGACACTTCCCAGAAGTGGCACAGCAAGTACCACTGGGTCTGATTTAGTCACCTGGCCACACCTGACTACCTGGAGAGCTGGAAAATGTAGTCAGTATTCTGGATGGCCATGAACTCAGCTATAGGTTACCATGTAGGAAGGGAAAAACATGTTGGGGACGGCTAGTTGTCTCTACTGCACCATGATAAGCAAGGGCCGTATCTGAGTATCCGCCTAATCCCTCAGTTCTACCTGGCTGTGTTGAAAATGGGGATGTAAATGCACAGAGCCCCTTCCCTCCCTGCCCTCAGCCTCCACATGGCCTTCAGCAGCTACTCATCTGCAGCTTCCCCCCTCCACCACCCGAGCATCCCGCTCTACCTGCATGCTTTTAAAAATGCTTCTCTCCCTTGTAGCACAATTAGCGAAGGTTCTCTTTGAAAATGCAGATAAAACCAAAGAAGAAAATTAAAATCGCCCATATGCACACTATATTGAGATCATTGTTGTAACGTTTTACTCTATATCTGTAATAACAGCCAATGTGGATCAAGTGGCTACTAAGTCCCACACACCATGTCAGGTGCTTGACCTGTACCATCTGATTTAATCCTTACAATAATCTTGTCTGGACTATTAGTGAAGTATAGACAAGTAGCTCTAGTCTGTAATTCCCTACCAATGCTGAGCCAGAATTTGAACCCAGAAAAGGGCTCTAAAGCTCTTGTCCCTAAGCCCTTCACTTCATTTTTATATATCTACATTTGTGTCTATTACACACATGCACACACACACTTCTTTTGAACAATGGGGTTATATTATATCATTTTATAAGACTTTCCTTTTCACATAATAATATAATATGAACATCTTTCCATGTCTTTATATTTTCTTAAAAATAGCTTGGTCTACGGCTTGAGAACCTGAATGTTTGGCACCAAACTGAGATTGGACACTTAATCAGAGTCTAACCAAGGTGGTTAGAAAGCTTTAGTTTTTTCATATGTAAGGTAGAGATATTAGTTTCTAATCATAGTGTTGCTAGGAAGATTGCATTGACATTAAACATGACCTTATAGATAATCATAATGGCTAATATTTATTAAATATTGGCCTGTGAGGAACCATCAAAAGCACTTCAATAATAATAATTATGTCAGCCATTGTTGTTTTTCCACAATGTCAGTCTAAATGGTGACAGTATTATATTCTACAGAGAGTGCCCTGCACTCTAGTTCATACTCCCGTAGCTTATGTCTGTGATAAAAACCGAGGACCCTTCTTGTATTGTCAGGATATAGTAGGATCCACACAGGAAGTTGCTGGTATTTCCCCTAAACCCAAAGAGACAGCTGCAAAAATGTCACCACATCAGCAGATTGAACTGTCTGGCAAGTCATGTTCCCTTATTTAGGCTGATGGCCCCGCCTGTACCCACCTTCAGCCAAGGATCAAATCTGAAGTGGTGTCCCTACTGGCAAACAGGCAGATTTGGTGAACTTCCTCTCTTAAAGGTGACTTCTTGCGTCTCTGCCACCCATTTAGGCAAGACTCAACTCCCACCCTTCTGGTGATGAAAGTCCGCATATCAGACATCTGACAGCTTCTGATCTTGGCCTTCGTTTTCTCTTTTGTAAAGTGGTAACATTGCATTATAAGGGAAACACTTAGGAGCAAAAAGAGATGCAAATGACTAACTGGTATTTAGCCAGCTTTGGTGGTTGGGATGGCAGGAGAGCAAGGAAACTTTGAAGGGAGGTGGAAGGAGTTTGCACGGGGGAAAGGCAGGGGATGCAGAAGGAGGAGGCCTCGTGAAGGAATCAACCTGCCCAGCCTCACAGATTAGCGTGGAGGTCCTGCCCTGTGCTCACGGTCGGTGTGTAATTTGTTTTGAAATTGCTCCAAAGGAGCTACAGTTTCGTGTTTGACCACAAGATGGAGACGTTGCTTTTTAAACTGGAAACCTAGGCCCATCTCTTGGGAAAGGTGCCAAAAGGTTAGGAAGAAGTATCTTGAAGTGTTCCATGATCATTGCTAATCACTGAGTGGAGCTGGAGCTCCATGCCGCCCTCCTTGAAATGGCTGAAATTGGGAGTTTTTGCTCAGTTTCAATATCACCAACTAGGGTTCAGCCTGTCAGCTATTCTTTATCCTTGCTAGTTTGCTTTCTGGGACTTTTCTCTATTCTTTTTTTTCAGACCAGTTCCCCCTCTATTTTTTCTTACTTAACTTGATTCTATATTTAAAAGTTAATTAAGAAGAAAAAGATCTGTCAAGAAGTCATTTGGAGATTTACTGAGGAACAAGTTGACTGACTGCCCTTTTAACTTTTTACTAAGACTTCCTGTTTTCTGCTCTAATGAGCAGAAGACAGGTCCTCAGAACTATCCAGTCAGAGCGACATTATGGTGCCTTCACAGACACACACATGAACAGGCAGCCTTACACATATACACACTCACAGACATGCATACTCATATACCCACATGCACAC